>NW_027112950.1:1323352-1337513 GCF_000696795.3 Halyomorpha halys | reverse complement strand
GGTCTACTAATATACTATAACCTTTTTTAATCTAAGTTCATCTCTAAACGAACATCCATGGGTCCGACGGATTTATTTTTTGGAGTGTTTTCTTTAAAAAGTTTTTTTTTTAAATAAGTACTTCTAATAAATGTATTATTTTAATGAATGAAGTTTGTTAATACAATTTCGTTTGTTGTATTTATATAAAAAATAATTTTATAACATAATATGTCTTTCCAAGATCAAGTTTGTCCGTGAGTGGTGCATATCATGACTTTTTATGATTTATAGTCTAGTGTCTATATTTATATAAAAAATAATTTTTTTCGTCTTTATTAATTAAGTAGTAATAAGTGCTATTGGAAGATTAGGAATTATTAATTTCGTATTTTACAATTCATTGTCTTAACATATTTTTCTTCTATAATTTTGGAACACATTCATAGATAATTTGTTGTTTTATGACAATTTGATTCCAATGTTGCATTTATATATTGTTATTTTTCACATAGTACGTTTCGGTAAATTAAGACTAGTATATTTGAAAATGTACATAAAAAAAAGTTGAATTTATGATTTGTTCAATATATTTTTTTCACTTACATAGTATTCCAAAATATTCCAATTTTTTTGCAATTTTCCACAACTTATCTTACAAATTGTTTGATTCAAATCCTTTTTACAATCCAAAAGTTAACTCAGCATCCCGAATGCATATGGTTTATTGGTAAAATTATTCATTAATCATCCATACTAAAGCCATTCCGAAAATGGTCGTTTTTTTCTTATCATTTTTGTTTCTCATAAAGATTCCTAAAAAATTGAAATCCTCTAATTTTTTATATCCCTTTGACATATAAATGAAACAAGAAATTATATTTTTACTTTGGTTGGAATTGTGCATTATAATTAACGTACACAGAGTTCTAAACTAAGATTACACTCCTATATTTCTAAATTTTTTGAATGACATTTATTTTGCTAGTGAATTTGCTTTGTGACCTCTTACAATTCTTCTCCAGCACAATTTACCCTGGAATTCCCGTTGTAACGATTATTCCAATTTTAATTAAAAGCAGTTTTAATTTTGTGATTTTTCCGAATCGACTTCCTGTTCTAAATGCGTAAATTGCATAAAACTGTTATTAATTTAATAATTTTATTATTAAATGCGTTAAAAACCGAAGTTTTTTTTAAAAATTGTTTTTTAACGATTTGTAGAGACACATCAGAATATTTAACAAATGTACTGAATTAAATCGTATAAGAATTTGAACATGTGCACTGAATTAAATAATATAAGAATTATAAGGACTAAATCTGGACAAACGACTGACATGAAATCCTCATACAAGACTGAAAAGACAGGAAACTGCTAGTCGATTCCGACGATTACAACATTTACTAGACAAACGGGCCAAACTTCCAATCCATTACAAAAGACTTATCTACATGACTATTATAAGGCCTATCTGGACATACGAAATTGAGCTATGGGGCTCCACTAAACCATCTAATTCCTCTCGAATCCAATCCTTACAGTCCAAAATCCTTCCTAAAATCCTTAATGCTCCTTACTTTGTCACAAATCAAATCATCCATCAGGACCTCAATGTCCCTTATGTGGTCGATTTGGCCAGAACCAGATACCAATCCTTCCATAATAAACTTCCCAACCACCCAAACCAATTCGTTTCTAACCTGGGTTTTCCTTCACTACCTAATAGTCCTCCCAGGCGTCTGAAAAGAAGATGGCCTCGAGATCTTCTCCTTTAGAAGTGTTTTTGGAGTTCTATCTATGGGTAGATTCTCCACATGTTTGTATCATGTCATAATATCACTTACAGTAAATTTACTTGATGTGTATATGAGTATACAGTTGTAAATAACAATAAATAAATTATATAAAAAAAAAAAATTTTGTCTCAAAATAGTCTTAATTATTTTCTCAGGTCACAACGTTTCGGGCAAGCAGGCCACCCTCGAGGACAATCTAAGATCTATTAATAAATTAAAATCCCTTAAATATAAATTAACACCTCACATCCAACGATTTAAACTTTTTGGAGGTTATTCTGTCCAGGTTATTAGTTTCAGTGAAATCATCCTATAAAACAATAAGACAATAGCGAATCCTATTAATTTATTAATAAGCTTGTCTTAGCTTGTGTTGAATAACCTAATTTTTCACTTTTTCATATATTCATATAAAATTTAATCTTCTTAGTACAGACTATTTGAACACTATTATCACTCTTTTATTATACAATATTTTTTTCCTTCCTTACAATGATGAGGTCTTGCGAATAATTGTTTTATTTCAAAACAGGCTTTTGGTCTAAATTCTTCTTTATTCTGTTAATAAAATTCATATTAAACTTATTTGTAAATCGTAGTATAAAATTTATCAATATTCATTAATTAATTTTGCTTAAAATCTCTGCGTAGTGTTGTTTCATATTTCTTGTGTCTGCTTTAAAATTCACTGTATAAATAATGTTTTCTGATATATAAGTGGACTCAATTTTTTCTGCACGTTTAGTTTTATCGATGTATAATTATTGTATTTTGAAAATCTAATTTATATTGGTTATTAGATGATTGGTACTCTAGTACTGTTTCAATGGTATACTTCTTGTTTATCACATCATTACTGTGTTGATACTCTCTATAAATAAAGAGTGTTTTGTGACTTGGATACAAATTATTTTATTTAAATATCTAAATTTATCTTTTAAATTATATTTCTGCGTACTAAGCGCTAACTTTCCATTATTACAATAAATTAACGCTTTATGATTGAGATGAATATTTTGGGGTCCTTCATATTTTTTTTTTTTTTTTTTATAAACATAAAATGTTTTTATTCCACATGTTTAACTCTATCCGGAGGGATACAAAGAGTTCTGACGTTTTTGAAATTAACAGATCATTAAGAATATTCGATTTCATTCTAAATAAATTATTATTTCTTGGTCTAAATGGCGTACGACAGAACTACGAAGAAAAAATTTCAATAACAGCTTCCGGAATAGCAGTTATCTAATGACAACTTTCACTTGTGATTTAGTCAAATATGAACCTTCTAAGTTTAGTACGAAATATACTTTAGTCTTTTAATTCACACTAATTATCTAAATTTATTTTAAAAAGTGTTTCCCTGGTATTCTAAGAACTGATTTCACATTATTGCAATAATTGTGAATTCTTTTGTATTCAAATAAAACATATTCGATGAACTTTGAATATAAACTAAAAAACAAAACAAAAACTGATGTAAACCACATATTTAACTCTGTCCGGAGGATAACAGAGGGGTCAGACGTTTTTCAATGATTTGTAAAAAAAATATATACGAATATTCGATTTCTTCCTATATTAATTACAATAAAATCGGATAATTATAACTTCTTAGTATAAATCAGAATCTATAGCAAAAGTCGGAAAACATTCTTATGATATGCTAAACAGTTAAATCTTGATTACGAATTACATAGCAACAGTTACGCAGTGATAACCACTCTCATTGTAAATTAGTGCTCGAGGGGCCCTTGTGATTAACTATGATTAACTCTACAAATTTATTTTTAAATGTATTACTCTTTTTTAGTGAGACTGGCTTCACGATATTCCAATAATGTAAATCTTATAGATAAAGTCTAATATATTGATGACGACTTCTTATTTTTTAAAATATAACTTGAAATGATTTTTATTTCTCATATTTATCTCGGTCTGGATTGATACATTGAGTTCAGGAGATTTTAAAGGGTTAGTGAAGAATAAAATCTTCGCGAGAATTCGATTCCTTTCTAAATAAATTGGAATCAAATTGGATAATAATTAACTTCTTGACATAAATCAGAATGAATCTATAGTACTAGTCGGAAACATCATTATGATGGGCTAAGCCGTTAGATCTTGATTAGGGATTATAGAATAGTGATGACCATTCTCTTTGTAAATTACTGATATATGAACCCTTGTAATTAACTATAATTGAGTATCTAAATTTATTTTTAAATATATGACTTATTTTTACTTAAAACTGACTTCATATTATTGCAAGAAATTAAAACTTACATATTAAGCCTAATATTTGGTTGGTAACTTCTTATTTTGTGAAATAGAACTTAAAATTATTTTTATTCCTCATATTTAACTCTGGATTGATACAGGGGGTTGAGTCAATTTTCAAGGGTTGATGAAAGATGAAACAAATCGTAGCAACATTTAATTTTTAAAAAAAATAGAATTAAATTGGATAATTATCTTGTGATAAATTAGTAAAAATCCATATGACGGAACTGAAAAGACTGATGGATTTAACAGGGATTTTTTTCTAACGGATTACGGAGAAGTAATTACCTTCTAGTAACCACTCTACAATTTAATAATGCCGAGTATTAATTGACATATAACCAGGGTTGTGCCAGATAGTGGATTTACATTGAGACTGGTTACTAAAATAATCTACTACCGTAAAAGATCAAGATACCACAGTTAATTTTATCACTAAACCATCGAGTACTCCGTTAATCATATTTCAGGAGTTCAATTACATGCTTCGCGATTTCATTACATATAATCATAATCTTTCAGAATGATCAATGAGTAAAGGATTATCCTAAGTTTAAAAAAAATAAAGAACTTAAACTCTTTTTCTATTTAATAGATAATCTTCCAAAAAATAGAAGGTCCTTAAATTTAAAAGTAATTCTTATAAATATAACTTCAATTTTTTACAATAAAATTGATTAGCCGGAAGTGTAAGTTTTGTATTAGATTTTTCACATTTTTTCAGTTTTATACACATCGGTTCTAATCAATTTAATTATGATTTGTTAATGAATGTATGCTATTTAACTGATTTGTGTTTGTATCACATTTTTTTGCAAAAGTGCTTATTGTAAATTATAACTAACGAATTAGACGAAATTTTATTTTACATGCTTCGCGTTTTCTTTATATATAATTACAATCTTTCAGAATGATTGATGCCTATAGCATACCCTTAGTTTCAAAAATTTTTAACTGAAGAAAATAAATGTAAAAAATCTATTTTATAAAAAAAATTTGCACTTCCGGCAAATCGATTTTATTGATTAATTTAAAAATGTATTAGCTCGACTATGAAAGAATTTCATTTATTATTTCTGAATATCATAACCAACGAGTGTGAATAAAATTATTTTTCAAGATTCCAAAAAAAGTTAATATTTCACTTTTATCTTCCTTATTAAGAGTGGTAATACATTTTATATCCATTTTACTTTTCTGATTTAAAATATTAGTTACTGGACCTTATTTTGCAGTATTCCTTTTTTGTAAGTAATTGAAATTAATGTATAAGAAAAAAAATTTTTCCCCACAATCGTTACTTAAACGACAGAAGATCGTTACCCAAAAATAAAATATATTGCTACCAAATTTTATTTAAATATGATTTTAAAATTAATCATTAATTTTATTATGTATTAATGTTTATTATATACGCCAATATTTTTTTCTTATACACAGTGAAATTGTTTTTGTCCTTTCCTGTTATCTTCTGTCCTCTTAAGATCAATAAATGGGTATTAACTCTAAAAAATTACGCAAGACTAAATAAAAATGAATTATTTGGCGTAGCAGACCGATGTTGCTGATCTAAGATCTTGTATCCTTTATTCTGAAACTAATAGCTTAAATTGTTATGGATACCACATTTATTTATGAATGGTTCATTCATGAATAAGTGTCGCATCCATGGCAATTTCAGCTATTAATTTCAACTATTGTTAATTTTTGGCTGTCTCTGCTCTAAATCTGGCAATTTTACCAACTCTATGTTGTGTTTAAGTGGAAGACTATGTAGTTGATCTTTGGACTCTATCACATCTACATTCTTCTACAAAACTTTGATTTCCCTGTTCTTTCTTGTTTTCCGATTATCATCTATCTTAGCTGAACTGAATATGCTCAAATGTAAGGTGTACTATATGTGATAGCTTTATTATCGAGTGTATGGCTTCTACCATGACAAATAAATAGTGAATTAGAATTAATTTAGATTATTTTTTTTTAAATAATAAAGTTGTGTAATCCACTAAGGAAAAAACTTAAAATTTTGAGGTTTCATTTTTTAAGATACAAAAGTATCCAAAAACACTCCAGCTATTGTATTATTACCATAATAAAACAATAAATTTAAATTATAAATCATTGCATAATAATTTGATGCTTAAAAAAAAGAATGTTAAGAGTGAAGTTATGATATATTGATAATTTAAGAATATTAAAATTTAAGGAATTAAGATTTTTGTGTAATAAAAAAATGCCAAATCAAGGTTGGCTTTCATAGTTGAAATCAGTTTACTATTTAAGTAACATCCGGTTTATCCGACATATTCATACTCCGACTCAAAAGTATTTAGAATTCACTAAAATTTTTATTTTTATTGATTTTAAATTTACATTATATCGTTAGCATTTTTTTTCCTATTAATTAACCCTCTGCTAGTTCCGGAGGCTGGTATATCGTCCTTTGTTGCACTAGTGAAAAGTTTCAGCGGGCAATAGATCAGCGCTTTACTATGTGCATTGCAACAGAACTCTATCTTAAAAAATAAAGTTATAATACGTGAATAAATATTCTGACTTCATTACGTGAAAATAAAAAAAAAGAATAGTTTTTTCCACAACAATGTAAAAAAATAAATGAAAATTTATGAACTTATTCATGATATCACCTATAACAATTAATTATTTTGGGAAGAGATTTCATCCGGCGCCCTCCATGTACCTTGGAGATATTCTATGTATTTTATATGCTATATTATTTAATTTGTTACAAATTATATTAGAAATGCATAGTAAATACTTTGTTATAAATGGTGATAAAAAACTCATGATGAAAAGATGACTATTCGTATGTGTAAATACGTTTTGTTAAAGATAACTCAATTTTCATTTTGTTAATTATTTTTCCATAAATATATAAAAATTAGTGTCATTGTTTTATTTTCTATTTCTTCTAAACACTGCTTTTTTTAAATTATGCAGTTTTTATTTTTGTTTTTTTAATGAGCTTTTTCTAAACTGAAGTAAAATTGGGAAATTTGGCTGGTTATCTTCCCGAGGTTAAGTAGATTCACAGTTTAATGATCTAAGTTATCCAGAACTTTAGAAAATTATGATTAAATCAACTGAGTTTTGTCAATAAATAAACCATTCATCCTTCTGAGCCAGATATTGTTTTTCGCAGCCGAATCCATCCGTCTCACATTCTTACTCATCCACTGATCCTGGACGTTGGTTAGATAAATGGTTTTAACAAATAAATAAAATTATAAATATTTTGTAGATATTGAATTAATAAAACGTTTTATTAATTCATCGATGGTTTACTTCACTGATACAAGTTGAAGTTTCTAATCTGTAAAAATTACACGTCAAATGTAATTTAGGTTTGAAAAACTAATTAAGAGATGGTAAAAATTAATATATAATTAACAAAAGAGAATTGATAAATAATAAATTTCAAGAAATTAAATTAAAGAGTGAGAAGTCAATTCCTATAAGCCTGAAAGAATTTTAGTTGTGAAATTACCTATAATTTTTTGATAATCTGACATTTTGGCAAAATTGAGTTCATGCACAACAAAATATAGATAATGATTTTTTTAAAAAATATTATTTGAAGTATGCAGTTACATCAGTGAAGTTGAACTACCTTATATCTTTTGAATCGAATCCGTTTCGTGGAATATTAACATTTATTTCGATTTTCTGAAAGTTAATGTGGTACAAAATAAATACAACTACCTTAATAATCTCTAGTAAGGAGCTAGGTGTCTAAATAAATACGCATAAAATATACTGCATAGTTAGTAGTTCAAACTAGAGCTATATCTGAAAAAGTTGATAGGTTTAATTATCTAGGTTCTATGGTAACTAGAAAAATTGAAATTAATGAGAAAATAAAAGCTGAGTCAAGCGTGGGAAAAGTTTGTTATTTTTCAATTTTGAAATTGCTTATAAACTCCCTAACCACCCAAACCCACTAGTTTCTAACCTTGCTTTCTCTTTCATTCCTGGCAATCCTCCGAGGCGCCTGAAAAGAAGATGGCCTCGTGACCTTATATTGTAAACTGTTTTTAATGTTCCACTACTGGGTAGTTTCTCTACATCCTGTATCATATCATTATGTCATTATGATCAAATTTACTTGTATTTTTTATACAGTTGTAAATATTAATAAATAAATAAATAAAAAAAAAAGAAATTGCTTAACTCGTGAAATTTCTTTTCAGAAACGTAAAATGTGCACATGTGGAACAAACTTGAATGACAGGTATCTGTCTCATATAACCTCGGCTTAAGTACTAAATAGTTTTCTTTTAAGTCTATTGAACTAACAAATTTTTAACATAAACATGTAAGCTGTTCAAATAATTATGTAGCCTTATGGCTACTAATTGGATATCTTAACTTGTTGAAATTGGAAAGAATTTTGCCTTTAAATAATAACTATATTTGAAATCTTTATAGATTTTTTTTAACTTTACTATTATTTTTGATGGAAAAAAAGATTGTAATAATGGAAAAATTAAACTTAAAGAAAATAAAAAGCTAAACAAATTACACAAAAAAAAAACACATTCCTTACTTGAACGATACAACGTTTTACTGTACCAGGGATATTTTTTAAATTATATCGAGTGGTCTGAAAAGCAATAAATACTTTATACATTCGACTTTTCAAATCTTATCACTTTTATATGTAATGGTTATAACTAATTCAATTATACTTGGTAAATGAATTTATCTATTTAAAGGCCAATTTTTCCGAAATTCTTTCTATGATGTACCTTCAGTTTTTATACTTTTGAAATGAATAACCATTTCGCATTTTCAACAGTAGTAACAAATGTATAAAAAAGAACTATGAAACAATTTTATTAAAAATATCATTACAATCAGGATTAATCAAGCTTTATGTATTTTTCTAGATGCTAATAAAGAAGTTCATATTTCACTTTTAACTTCCCTATTGGGACTGATGATATATTTCAAAGAAACTTTATTGAGTCAAAACATTTGTCTTGTTGTTGTTGTTGTTGTTGTTGTTGTCTGGGGCTTAAGGGCGTAAAACCCTGAGGTCATCAACGCCCATGTTTCGTGCTTTATATTTTATTTCTATAATTCTATTTCACTTTAAATAATTTCGAAAAAAAAATTTAAATAATTACTTCTGTTGGTATTTTTTTATTATGTATAACAGATTTTCTGGTTTAAATCTTATTCAAAAGGCCATTCCTTTTTAAGAAAACTAAGACCATTTCCACGTTCTTCTGGTCATCATTCAGAGCATCCGATACACTCGGTCCTACTCCCAATCTACTCAAGTTCGCAGAATAAAAATGGCATTTTTCAAATATGTGACTGATCGTAAGTATACTGTTGCAGTATTGACATTTTGGAGGTGGCTGCTTACTGATCAGATATCTATGAGTTAAACTCGTATGACCTATTCTCAATCTGGCAATAGCTACCTCCTCCCTGCGATTGGAACGGTATGATGTGGTCCATGGTTTAGTGGTTTTTTTGATGGTTTTTAATTTGCTTGGCGGGCTTTCATCCCACATGGCTTGCCAACTAGATAATATCTCATTTTTCATTGGAAGACTTATTTCTTGTGGTGTCAGAATGGCCGTGCCCTGACCTGGAAGAGCAAGTGCATAGCAAGAGCAAAAACATTTGTCTTTATAGTAAGACTATTTTTCAAAAGATCTTCTTGTAAATTATTTAAAGTAACGCATCCCAAAATTTTGTTTTTCTACAATCGTTATATAAATGTTTTAACCGTTATTTAATTTTTTATAATAAAATTCTTTCAGATGTAAGTTTTAGTTTCGGTATGAGATTGAACTTAACGTTCTTGCGTTCTGACCAATTAGCTATAGTAACGAATAATGACGCTATAGAATAATGAGTGAAGAATACAGTGAACATGTAGATTCGTAGCCGGTACTACCAATAGATCTGCATATTGCTAAGTATCTGTTCGGGATGCCAAAATAATTGCTGAAGGCAATTATCCAAAATAAGTTAATTAATTAATTTATATTGGGTCCTGCACAACTATTATTATAAATAGATTCTTTCCCAAAGACTTTTTGTATGTTTACCAGTAACTATTTAAATCCCTTTATATTTATAAAATATTGTTATCATTAATTATATAATATAATAAAAGGTGGTATTGTGTAATATGATAGTAAATAAACTACATAAAGGAACTGAGTATTTATTTACAATGATTGATAAATGATGTTATTAAAATTATAGAAATGATTCAGACAAATGGTTTGCCATAAAATATAATTATTACATTATAACTTATTACCTAATATCTACTTAGAGATGCTGATTTGGGTGATGTGTGTCGAGCATGTAGTGACGTCTTCGCCTTTAGTGTGTTGTCTTGAACATCTTCTCATCAAAATGCATCTTCCTGTCCCTTCAGTCTTCTTACTTCTGTACTTCTACTGCTTCTCTCTTGGTTTTTCTCCGCTGGCCAGATCCCCCTCGTTCGTAGAGGCGTTACCTTTTCGTATCTTATTTCCCTTAGGCTATCATCAGCCACGCCCATGAAAAATACGTTACAAGGGATGGTATACTTAGAAAAGTTTTTTGTGCATGTGTTTTTTATAATTGACCGGCCTACCAACAAAGCCAGTAAGCAATACCTTTTTTTAATAAATTTGTTCAGAAAGTACCTTTTCACCCGTGCCCCTTAGCCACCTGCAAAGTGCTCTTTCTTGACATACCCGGCACAGGTATGACAAGACATAAACCAAAGAGATATAATATTAATAATTGTTAATGCCTCGATACATATCAGTATATCTCTCAGGAAATGACCGGTTAGCCCACTATATCAGTCTCGACGCAATCCCACAACCTACCCTTCGGTCTACCCCTTGGTTTACCCTTTGTTTCAGTGTTAATTAACATTTTAGAGATCTATTCGTAACAAAGGCCTAAAAAAAACTTTGTTATTACACAATACTTTATTTTTAAAAACCGAAACTTTGTAAACTTTAACTTAAATTCCATTTTATCTTAGAATCTAAATACTTAAACCTCTACCTGTTCAAATGTATTTCCTCCTATCTTTAAATCAACAAAAATTCTTCTGTTCCAATTCGGGAATAGTAACTAAAATAAATTAAAAAAGCCATATTGTAGTAGTAGTTTTCAAATTGATTATAGTTATGTATTAGTATGCAATTAAGAACATAGTAACTAAAAGCCAGATCGTTGTTAAGAGTAGTGAATGACTTTTTGTTATTTTTTAAGGATTTGCTTAAATATTTGTAAAATGGAAGATTCAGTAAAGAATAGGTTATAATTTAGGTTTCACATTAGTGCACAGAAGAATAATCTGTTTACTCTTCGGTAGAATTAACAGTTTAAATAATTACGAAGTCTGACGAATAATTAAGTTCCTTAAATGCCAATTTTGTATGCTTATTTAATGTTAATGAACAGATTATCGAAATTAAAAAGGCAAAGTTTGGAGAGAAAAATAGTTCTTGTTTTACTTTTTTTTTTTTTTATAAGCCATTAACGTCGTCACCGACAAAAGAGCAATTCATGAATATTTTTGTGAAATTTTCTTTCGTACTTTAGGATTGGATTTTTATGTAATAAAAAATTCAAAACATGTTATGTGTTTATTTTTAAAAATATATAACAAAAACATAATGATATGGTTAATAAAGGTATCAAATTTGTAGAAGAAAACTATTTATTACAACGTTTCACCGCACATTGCTGAGGGCTTCTTCAGTGCTGTCAGATTGAAACAAAGATCAAGTCTTCATCTTTGTTTCCATCTGAAAACCTTGACAAAGTCGGACGAAACGTTGGTTAACTATAATTAGTTTTCTTTTACTTTTTTGATACCTTCATTAACCGCCACCGGACATCTTCCCACAATTAAACTATCTCCTTCCAATAATCATATTTAATATAAAAATGATCTGGGGGAGGGGGTGGTACACCAGTTTATCATGGAGTCAATGTTTCCAAGTAATATATTTTCAAATGAACTTTACAGCTAGCGGTTTGATACGGACGGATGCACGGATACTATTTTACTGGATTTGGTTATTCGGACTAAAGGGAACTCAAAACGAGTATTTCTGTCAAAAAATCGAAGTAGAAATTTTTCACGTGTTCAATACTTCTCCCTACTATGTATACTATATTTAGTGAAAATTATAATTAAAAAATTAGGCAATTCTATTCGTGTGTTGGATTGGTGTTTGGTTCACAGGTAGATTTCGTGATTTGTAGGGTTATAAGAGGGGGGAATTTAATTTAATAAAAGTGTCAAGGGGCGCAAATTACCGACACTAGAAAGCACTGGTATAGGTGCCATCTAGAAAGAATTGGGGCAACCATACATGGAGTGGTTAATCCCTTACTGTTTGAACCTACAGACTTTGCAGGGAACACTCAGTTAGAAGCCCTTGAAGAGACATCATAACAAAAGGAGCTATGGTTGCTGCACGGGGAGTCCCTGCCCGGAAGCCGGCACCCTCATCTTCGGCAGCTGCAGATCACTTAACAGGGGGCCCATGGGACTTAAGATTCTAAATGAGTAAGAGAAGCATGTATTTTCTCAACAACGCGGGTAAATACAAAATGGTATCCATCTTTATCTTCAGCCTCATCTTAGAAATATAGCTATCGCGTAATCTAACTTAACTAATAATTGTTTAAATAATTTTTTTCCCATTTAAGTCTCAAAACAATCTATATTTATTGGCCCAACGTTTCGGCCATAGTTGAAGAAAATATTAAATACAAATTTAGAACATCAATTTTTAAAAAACTTTATACCGGCTAATCTCACCAGGTTAATGATTTCAGTCCCAACATTTACCCTATTTTGTCAATTCTTTATATTAAATTAAAACTTTCTATCACGGTCAATTTACACTATAATACTTTATCTCGACAATATTTGTAACCTTGAAGCGGGGAAGGTTTTTAAAATTGATGTGGTTTTAAATTTGATTGTCCTTGAGGATGGCCAAATTGGACGAAACGTTGGACATAAAGAAATATAGATATTTTAAATAAATCAATTGGTATTCTGTATGTTTCAACAGTCTTTATTCATCATGAACAGTCCAACGTTTTGGACAATTGGGCTATCCACAGACACAATCTTAAATATAAATTTTCACCTCACACCATTGTCAATCATTACAAGTCATATTAACCTATTTTGTCAAAATTTCTTTAATTTTTAAACCTTTTAATTTCAAATCAACTTAATATCAATTCTCATATAAACCAGGGCAGAATATCCTTTAAAACGTTTTTAAATAATTGGGTGTAAAAATTTGAGGTGAAAATTTATATTTAAGATTGTCCTTGAGGATCGCCGAAACGTTGGACTGTTGATGAAATAAACAGTGATGAAACTTGACATGGATACCAATTGATTTATTAAAAAATAAATTTGATAATTAAATTGGATAAAATTTATTTATTATATTATAATAAATAAATAAATATTAACTACATATTTTTATATGATATAATATAATAGAAAGATAATACAAAATTCGATCAGGTATTACTTCCCCTTAAATTATACCAGGAAACGAAAACACAGAGAAAAATTTGTATTATTTGTGATTTTTCAAGCGGCCAAGTTTCAGAGCAGAATTTAGCATACCAATTGTTTTAATTCGATTGACCAATCTTTTTTTAATTTTCTTCTTGACTTTCCCTTTGCTTTCGTGCGTTTAGCCAAGGAATCATAATTAGTTTATTCTACTAACTTTATCAAAACTGAGACGCTGAACTCGCTGCTCTGTCGACATATATTTTGTTTTGGTGTATGTGATATTCAGAGCCCATTGATAATTTTTTTAAAACATATAGCATATATTGGAATGCTCTTTCTAAAACATTTTTTGTCCGCTTCTTAAGCAATTATCGAAAATATATTCTAAATAAGGTTGGAAACAAGTAGCATCGCTAAAGTAGGGCTTTATTATTATTTTTTTTTTTTTTTTTAATAATTTATTTATTGATATTTACAACTGTATACACATATATACAACAAGTAAATTTGCTGTAGGTGACATAGTGACATGATAAAAACATG
>NW_027112950.1:1308842-1322467 GCF_000696795.3 Halyomorpha halys | reverse complement strand
TCCTCCTCTCATATTTCTAATAATCTTAGCTCATTGAGATTTTCCATCATATTTTATGCCTTTCTTCTCTTAAGCCCTTCGATCGCTGCTACATCACCGAGAATATTCAGTATTTCAAACTCTTTTGCATCAAGATCTTGAGGTTCAGGTACTTTTTTTTTTTTTTTTTTTTAACCTCCTTTATTATTAAATTCATATAATACATATATATAATATGGAAATGATAAATAAACTAGTATAATATTGCCTTGTGGCTTTGTAAGGTTAGTTGCAGAGTCCAATTATGGTAGTTAAATCATGTAGTTAACGCCAGTAGATTAGCTACATCCTATCCCGCCCTCCGTGGTAGGTTGGTCGATGTACAAGTCTCCATCTTAAAAGAAGAGCAATCCTTCCCAGCCAGACCCGCGCCACTAAGTTCCCCAGCGAACGAGGTCTTTAATCACTTTTGAAATATTTGCTTAAATGGGAAACGGAGACTTAAGATCGTTTAATCGAGCAATATTTAAAGAGCGCCTGAAATTAAAAAAACCGCGTAAATCTCCGAATATTATAAGACTACGTATAAGCCATCCAAAACAATATTACAAAATTGAAAAACATTCGAAAACATGGCTAGAAGAAAAACTTTTTTGTCTAGACAAGACAACTGAATAACATCTGTAAGTAGATTTTAAGGTAGAGGAATTATAATGTTTATTGCGATAAAAGAAAATATAAAATTTATAATCAAATTGCATTAACTGTTCCTTCCAGATTATCAGTTAATTATAGTTAAATATCTTCTTTCATTAAATTAATTTTGCCAGCCTAAACCTTATCTATAAAATACAGTAGTGATTTGTCTTTTTTTTCGGCCAAGACTCACATTGGAGTCGAGTACTGCCTAACCGTGGTTAAGGGTCGAAGTTCTTCTTTTTGTGGGACCGCCACTCAATGAAAAAAGTCAACGTCCCAGGCCGGATTCGAACCGGCACCTCCAATTGACATCAAATTGGTAGACTGTGTCTTAACCACTGAGCTATGGACGGCCCAAGATATGTCTTATATATTTGTCTCCTCTGCTAAAACTAAAATATTATAGATTTTCTTAAATTCAAATTGTATTGGCTATGAACAAAAAATCATTTAGATAAATTTTCGAACATTCATTCAGATTTTTGATTAATCAACCAAGATTACACATGAATTTAAAAAAAAAAAAAGTTACACTATTGGTACAAATACTTGTAAGTCTGACACGTTTTTATGTTGGTATCAAACATAAATTAATTATTGTATGAGTTATAATTCGTTATTATATAAAGTCAGTTCTGGCCGATGTTAAACATGTGAGATATTTGTTATATTTTATTTTATAGACAGGTTTACAAGCCATATTATTTAAAGAGAATGTTTACAGCTCGCCCAGTTGAATTATTCATTTGTCATAAAAGTAACTTAAAGTTAAAAACATTTGCTCTTTGTCAGTGGTATAAATCATTGTTCGTTTGTCATGGATTATGAATCTCTTATTAATCCGGTTTATTGGTTTAATATTTATGGTAATTTGATTGTGATTTGGTGGTTTGAATACATAAATGAAATAAGTAGTTCAAGATCTTAATTAAGTAATCATTATTAAAAAAAAAAAAAAACGTGTTTCTCTCCATTCAGTATTTTTCTTTTACACCTTTTAGTGGAAAGTTTGTACGATTTTTATTTATTAAATATCCATTGACAAAAATGATTTTCCATGCCTTTTGATAAACTAATAATAACATTTATAGAAGAAATGTTTAATAAAAAGTAGTCTCTCTTAGCACATTATTCAGTTTATTGGACGTATCATAAGATGACTAACTGGGATCCTTAGGTCAATATTGTGAATCATGTATATAAGAGTGTAAATGCGACTGATGATTATATAATTTATTTGTTTTATTTTTTTTCATGTACGTAGTTTGATTATTTTATTTATCCTTCTTTTTGTATATATTTAGAGAGAGATTTTATTTATATGTATTTTTTTTTTTATATGTATATATAGTTGACCGTAAAAGTTGATATATAAGAAGATGGTCAGGGTTGCAGTCTAAAGAGAAACAAAAATAGTTAACAACTATTTTTGTTTCTCTTTTTACCGCAACCATGACTATCTTCTTATATATCAATTTTTTTATTTTAGTCTGAATGTTATCAGTTATCGCTATTACTTATTGCTCAACAACATTGTGGCAGATTGTGATATTTATCAATAAACAAAATTTCAAAAAGAAGTTAATTGTTTTATTTTGTAATTCTAGTGGTGATTCGATGCTGAGCGTTTGGGTGAACCTCCGAGGTCCATCCTGCCTCATAAAGTAAGAATCCTTAATTGGGTAAAAATCTGGCGGTCGATCGTGATTCTGACGAAATTACCTTCTTGTACAATCGTAAGTCTAGTAGCAGTATTTCCTTACTAAGTACTTTACCCTCCTTGGGTTGTAGTAGTTCAAATTTAATTTATTTTATTTCCATTTATTTTATTTACTAATTTAGCTACTATTCAAGCTAGGAAAGGTTGGCGGGAAGGAGCGGTTAATTAAGAAAACGCTGAGTATAATCCAAGTTGTAAAATGTTTGTAAGTAACTTTGGTTATTTAATTTTTTTTTTTTAGGGTCTTAGTCAATCATTTTTTTTTAACATCCTAAATTATATTACATAAAGCTGTATATGTTTGAAGGTACGATTCCTCTTAATGGGCTCATCTTGTGTATCCTTTATATTAATTACTTATAACAAATTTTTATAAAAAAATTGTTGATAGCTGTACTATGTAAATGCTATCAATGCAGTTTAATAATATAAAATAAAATATTTTCACTATTTTGAGATCCTTTCATTTGTTGCTAGTTGTTTTATATCCTTTATTATATATTGATAATGGATATACTGCTGTTTGGCGTGAGGAATCTTCATTTCTTGTTTGCAAATTAAATTATATTGTTGCAAGTGTAAAATTTTTTAATGAATTTTAAAAATAACAATTATATTATATTTTATAATAATATTATTTTTTAAAATGGCTAAGAAGTCATTGAATAAATACTGTCTGTGTTATGTAAAATTTTTACAAACTTCAGTATGAAAGAATGAAAAACCACATATTTATATTTTTGAAAATCTTACATTTCTGGTTTGTTTCTCTCTGTTAATCATATCCAGTATCCAAGACTATTTTAGTGGAGTAGTCTTGGGTGCTGATAAAACAAAAAATATCTTGGTACTTTATACTGTTATTTCAAAGTTAATTTGAAATATTCTGAGTTAAACAGACAAAACGATTATCCTCGTTTGCCACAGAAAATTTCGTTATTATATAATGTATTTTCTACTTTGTTATGGTTCATAAATTGTTACTAACACAGTCCTAACAACATTCGCTCATGACACATGCATACTGTCTGTAAACAACGACCCAACTAATGCATCACAAACACTACAGACACACATAACATCTATTGAAGAATGATGTCAAAACTGGAGCATCAAAATAAATCCTGACAAATCCCATCAGATCACCTTTACTCTACGTCGTAAACCTCTGCCCTCCTGTCCTACAGTATCCTTTCTAGATACTCCACTAACGCCTGTTGAACAGATTCGATACTTCGGACTCCATCTTGACAAGAGACTTACTTGGAATCCACACACAAGACTGAAACGACAAGAAACTGCTCGTAGATTCCGATTGCTACAACACTTACTTGACAAACGCTCCAAACTTCCCATTCACTACAAAAAATTAGTTTACTCTACGATAATCAGACCAATTTGGACATATGGAATTGAGCTCTGGGGCTCCACCAAACCATCAAATTTCCCCCGCATCTAATTCTTACAATCCAAAATCCTACGTAAAATCCTTGATGCTCCTTATTACATTACAAATAAACTCATTCACAAAGACCTTAACATCTCATTCGTTGCAGATTTGGCCCAAAACAGATATGCGTCTTTTCATTCCAAACTGCTTAAAAACCATCCTAACCCATAAATTCTTAATCTTTCATCCTTAACAATCCCTGATAATCCTCCGAGGCGTCTGAAAAGAAGACGGCCACGGAGCCTTGTAATTTAAAATAATGTTTGAAGTACCAACAATGGGTGGTTCCTTCCCAAGATTTTCAACTGTATATGAAACATACAACATATTTACTTATTGTATTATTTTGTACAGTTGTAAATGACATTAAATAAATAAATAAAAAATAAATTGTTTCTGATTAAATTTTTAAGAAACTTACGTTGATAACGACCCTCTCACAGAAGTCATGGTCGTGAGGGATGGGCTCGAAGTTGATGACCCCCGCGTATGGGTGCCCTCCTCCTGCCTGCCCGTCTTCGTCCTGGCTGCTGAGTTTCGGCAGCGACCTGCAAAATAATTTAATGTTAGTTCTTGTTTTAGGCTCCTATGACAGTTTCATAATAATTATTTTAGGATTACATAGACAAAATTAAGCAATTTCTATAGTGGCGGAGGAAGAACTGTTTAAACTTGAGATGGATCATGCATGGAGTGGGGATGGAGGGGAACGATGGGAGAATAACATTATAGAACAATAATTTTTTAATATCTTACATTTTACGTGTTTCTAGTAACCAGTATTTGTTACATAATTTAAAAATAACTCAAGGATGTTTACCACTATGGGTTAAACCCTTGGATGGCCAGCGATTTAGTACAAGAGCCCGGTAAAAAAAAAAATTATTTCTCCCCACTTTTTTATAATTTTTATAAATAGTATGCACAGTTACCTTGAATAAAAAATTACGGTTGTTTCAAAACGTTAAAAAATCTAATTCATGTGGAGCTCTGTCTTTAATATAACAATAAACCACAGCATCAGGAATAATAGAATGTAATTTAAAGTACAGTAAATTTGCTAAATTATGAGCCCGAGTAATAATAATAAATAACTATTTATGGTCAATACTTCCAGAGATTCAACATTTCATAACGAAAAATCAGGAGTTAGTAAATTTATTTTGGAAAATCTATGTATTAGGAACCAATAGAGGTAAAGTTTTCAATTAGCACTCAAATTGAAGCTTGTCTATTGTGCTAAAGTAGTATCTTCTTAAGAGTAGCATTTCTCATGATATTTGCGAAAATAAATTCCCAACTTTATGAAAAAATGTATTCAAGGAGCCTTTTTTAATGGTAGACGGTTGTACACTTGTCTGCTAGCACTCAAATTAAAGCTAGTTGAATATACTTCCAAGTAGTTTATATCTTTTATCTTCGTAGGAATAGTAGTATTTATATTTGTATAATAATAATATGAAAGGCCTAACGAACCCGAAGGTCCAATGCCGATTTAACGCAATCCTCTCATATATGTTTCGGTCTACCCGTCGATTCAGTGTTTATTAACATTTTAAGGATCCGCTAGTTAATAAATAGCCTTACAAAACTATCTTACTTTATATTTGCATATCAATATGAAATTTAGGCAGGAACCAGTTAATTTTATTATAAGCGTAAGAGAATCACTTCCAGATAAAAGCAAATTTAGATAAATCAAAATAGTTAACTTAATGCAGTATCTGTTTTAGTACACCTTTATGTACTGTCTTCTCAATTACAGTATATCTTTCACCTCCTTTAATCTATGAGATTCGGGCATTAAAAGTATTTTATGAAATTACAAAGATGTTTATGATGACCTTTATCCTCGTGGGATTTGTAGTTTAGGTGATATTTGTCAAAATAGATTTACAAAATGTTGATATCTAGTAATTCCGACGAATTTTTTGATTTATGATAAAGTATACCTCAGGAACGATTAACTTTACAGATATTTTATATAACTCAAATCAAATGCTAGCACTAGTTAAATGTACTTTCAAGTAGTTTATATCTTGTATATTTGTAGCAGTAGCAGTTTTTAAATTTGTATATCAATATGAACTTTGGACGGAAACCAGGTGATATGATTTTAAGATTTGAGAATTATTGTCAGGTGAAAACATGTTGAGATTGATTGATGTTTTAGACTAATTTTTTTGAAGAGCACCTTTATGGTGTCATTGTCTCCCCAAATAAAATATAACTTTTTTCATATGCTACCCATAAATCTATCGAATTCGCACATTTGTTTACGATTGTACAGATGCCCATTATCTCTAATGCTTTAAATGCAGTTCATAAATATAATGAGAAGGTATCAAATTTTGTTTAAACTTGCCCTGATTTCTTTTTAAGGGTTTCCTCTTCATGTATAGGGTGGCCTGGAAATCCTTACCAATTTTAGATATATTTTTTATTAATATACTTGTTTGAGAGTGGTTTAGTTTCTTTAAAACAATTTTGATCCTTTTTCCCAACTTTATTCTTTTTAAACTTCCAACATTTCAACCACTTAGGTCATTTTCAAGGATTCCTTATTTTGTTTTCATTTTTTCTTTTAAAATTCTTTAAATGCCGGCTAATTGCCTTTGTCCCATAAATTCTTCTATAAAATTCCTTCCCAAATTTAAAACTTTTATTAACCACTTTTCTTACTACTATTATCATTTGCAAATAATTAGCCGGCATTTAAAGAATTTTAAAAGAAAAAATGAAAACAAAATAAGGAATCCTTGAAAATGACCTAAGTGGTCGAAACGTTGGAAGTTGGAAGAAAAAGAATGAAGTTGAGAAAAAGGATCAAAATTATTTTAAAGAAATCCTTACCAATATTTTGGGAAAGGAGATCTCAGAATCAATAAATAAACGGAATATGAAAATATTGATTTTTTTTTTTAAGGTGATCACGTTTTTTGTTGCATCGGACTAGAAAATCGTACAGGTTATCCTAATTCTTAATTTAAGTATAATAAACTAGGCACAATTTGAAAAAAAGAGCTATCAAAATATTTACTACTAATGGTAATTTTTATATTTACTTAAAGTTTGACAATAAACAGTTGTTATAAGGGTAGAAAATATGTGATCTAGTAGGAGGTTGATAAAAAAAATCGTAAATAATTTAGGACTTTACGAGAAACGAATATTTGCGTTACCTAACCGCTTAAAAGCACCCTTCACATGGTTTAATTTTTTTTCTACGTCTCAGGAAGTAGGCATGTTGCATAGAGGATATTTCGGTGTATCTACGATGACAATTCGATGGAGGTGTTTTTGGTGCAGATCATGTTCTGTTACTTGGCAAGAACAAGCCACTCCCTTATCTTTGCTAACATTGGTGGGGATTCGCTTATCCTTATGCAGTAGCTCTCCTACTTCTTTCGTTCCACTTGAACTTTGTGTCTAGTGCTTGTTCTGTCCATACAATAACTGATTTCACTTTTCTTTGGAAAATTGTTCGAACAAGCTGGGTCTCCGCACAACCGAACGGAGAAAATTATTTTAAAAAATTTAATAAATTTTACTAGTTTTAAAGAAAATTCTGTCTGATTTACTATGTTGCAATTTACAAATCTTTATCTAATATATTTTCTATTCACCTAAAAACTTGGCGTTTAAAAATCAAGATCATATATAATTTTTATCCTTTTCTGTAGAGAATTTTAAATTGTCTTCTCTGCAATGATTATTTTAACTAGATAATTCTCATTGTGCATTATTGGAATAAGGGGTTCTCTGACTTAAGGAGAATGGGCCTTTAAACTTTTCTTTTTCATATATCCCCAAAATTAGAATATATATGAATTTTTTTTCCTTTCACCTGTATTGCTTATAAGGCAGGGTAACGTGGAAATAAATAAATAAAAAAATTTATTAAAAGTTTTCCTACATCAATGAAGTAACAACACCCTTAAAAGTACATACACGTTTATTCACTAATGTATTATGTTTTGGAAATTAAAGGTATATTTTGAAATAAAAATTCCAATGCCATGAATTAAAATTGTTGAAAATATTTAATTTATGATGCCAGTGTTTGACATTGAAGATGGTTTATGTCTGAAACGTCTGGTGAGTGAATAATCTAATAATAATGAAGTTTTATTACTTTTTTTGTTTTCAAGATAGTTTATTCTGTTGTTTTTGAATATTTTTTTTTTCCGTTTTTCAGAATTTCGGATATTTTTTTTTCTCTATTCCCGTTTAACTCAACTGAAGTAGAAAAGAAATTTAATAAATGCTTTGTTTTAAAAATTAGTTACTGTAGAATACTTATAAATTGATATTAAAATGTCTTTATTTTTTTTTTATCATTAAATCATATCAAGAATTCTGTTATCTACCATATTCAAAGTCAGTGAAAGATGAGTCCATGCTTGCTTAATTGTATTATTATTTTTATTCTTAAAATTAATTTTTCAGATAAGTCGTTAAGTAAAAATATTAAATTTTATATCACATATTAATTCATGGCAGTCATATTACTCTATATATGTTTTAATAATGTGAAATTTTCAAATGACCCCTAAGGTACCTTGAAAAAGGTTAGTTATATTTAATTCTTAGATGCCGCTCTAAGACCTGCTATGGTACAAACTTTTCTGTTGCCAGCTTCAACTCTTTTCTGTCAGAAAGAGAAGCCTTCCTAGATGCACTCAGATTGCATAAGGATGTAACGTGACGCTTCAAGGGGTAAGTAGAAAAACGTGTTTGCCTGAAAAAAACCATTTAATTACCAAATCCACCTTACCTAAATGAATAGTAAATATTTATTTTTTTAAGGTGGAAATGTTTTCTTATTATTGTCAGCCTCATAGGTTTCCGAACTATTTTAGCCAATTTAATTTCATATGCTGTTAAAAAAATATCGGCAAGAACCGCAATAAAAAACAGTTTTAGATTTTCTCATCGTTCATGAAGCCTGTATTACATACATTTTATGAATGAAGAGCTCTTTTCGTTTTAAATTTATTCCTCAGATTATTTAGTAGATTTTTTTTTATTATAACATGCAATATGTTTGTAACATAATATTTCGTATTAGTTATTCGTTAAATTGAAATTATATGCTTTTACCTAAATAATAATAACTAAAATTAGGTTTACACTAATTCATAACCTATGGGGATCTTAGTAACTGAAATGTGATCAGTTACCGGTAGTTTGAATTTCTAACAAGTTGTTTTCACTGCTGTGACCAGTAACGCTTGTTTTGAATAAAAAAATTAAACATTAGGAAAAAATTAATTTATCAGTTTTATTTTATTTTTTAATTTTTATAAATATTGTTTTTGTAATTTATAGTCTATAGTAGGTATCTAATTGAACTAACGATGCGGAATTTCATTTAAAAAAAAGTAATACAATAAAATTAATTAGAGAGGATGCTTTCTGTACAATCTAAGCAAATGGGTCAATACCATATTTTTCCTAAGTAATATTTATTTCTACTAAAATAAAGGAAAAAACTTTTCAGGAAAGGTTTGCCTTTATTCATTATTGGGGAAAAATGATGGATTCTTCCCATTATTTTTTTTTTAAATACCAAATTGTGCATAATCTAACTGATGTTATAAATGTTTATCAGATAAATTAATGATTCTAGTTTTAACTTTAATTAATTATTTAAGATGGCCACGAGACCAGCTAATGTAAAATGTTATTAGAGTGCTACCAATTTCTCACCTATAACTGCGCTTAAAATTGATCATTAATTTTTTTTTGTCATATTAATATAATAGCTATATGTAAAAAAAATCTATATATTGAATATAAAAGTTGAACTATCTCTTTTCTTTTGGACCAATTTCAAATATTTTTGCCTGATTTCTCATATCAGTTTCAAATTTACTTTCAAAACCATGGTTTTAATTATTTTGATTATGCATCATCCTCGAGTGGAACTATAAATTTATAATTAAAATTTAATTAAATTTATAGAGCCGCTAATATTTATTCAAAGAATTATACATCTGTAATTAATAAGCTCCCATTATTAGAATCATTCATTGTTATTTTATTATTCATAGAAGATGTTGGAGTGTTATATGTTTGCGAGGGAGATCGATGAGTTGTCGATAAAATTGTGGGGATTTCCCACCCTGTCTAGAAGGAACAAACATCTTTCCTGCTCGACAAAGCTATGAAATGGCGGCCAGTTGTTTCAGTAAATCTCCAAGTCTGAGAAAAACATGTTTACCTCTCCAACTATCTCTCCATCTTTTAACCTCATAACATTTTCGTGGTCTATATTGTAGTTCACTGGTTAAAACTTTATTTCATTATTTATCTTAATGTAATTATTAAATTATTTTAGTGGATGATTGACTATCAAGTTTATTACTTTTTAAATAATAATTATCTTGTATTTTTCTCTATAATATATATTTTCATTTTTCCGCTAAATAATATAGATTTTAAGATTAATTTTAATTTCAAGTTTCTACTTTATGATTTGATAAAATTAATGTTGTAATTAAATATAATTTTATTATAAATAATTTAATTATAATACCTATTATCATTATGAGAATAATTTCTTTTTTATTAATTAAAATCTATTGAAATGATAAAAATGATTTTAATTTAAGTTTATGGTGAATGGAACTCTCCGCGGAAATGTTGAGAGTGAACTTCATTACATCAGACTCTAAAAGGCACATCTTCAGATAATGACCATATTATAATAATAGTGGCTTTGGAAAGCTGAAGGTTCGATACCGATACTACTAATCATTGTGTTCACATATCTGTTCACACAAATCGACTACCGTTGGTACTTCATTCAAAACATTTATTTCCATGATATGTGCACCGCACCGGGTTATTTATAGTTCTGACCGGAAAGTTAAGTGTCCTCTCATCTACGAGAACTAATTATTGCTGTCCCGCCATTTTTAAAAAAATGGTAGTCGATTAGATGTTTGCTACTGGCATGTCTCGGTTCTTTACCAAAATAAAGTACTCAAACTCTTTATTTTAAGGTATCACTTTCCCGAAAACGTCCAAAAAAAAAAAAAAAAGAATGAATAAGAAACAATTGAAATAGCAACCATACAGTCAATTGGACTTGGTTTTTTCTATTATTTTTCGTTCCTTAATTAAGTAATTAATTGGATCCTTAAGTTCACACTAAGTTGATTCTAAACTGAACAGAAAAAGAAGCAAGGATTTAATGGATGAAAGAAGAATCTTAATGGATTTTCATTACGTATATGGCAAATCATTGGAAATTACATTTACCTAAACTTCTATTATATTTTTATTTCCTTTCCAATGAACGGTTTAACAGATAATTACATTAATATGCGGAATCCCTATTAACTTCAATGTAATGTTGGCTTCCAGGGGCGTGGTCTGATCCCAATCCTTAGTATATAGTTGTTTTTAGAAGGAGAGTAGGTTTATGGCACTCCCCAGTGTAAGGCATAATTAATATTGTTAATCGTGTGCCTTGTTTTTTTGTAAATGTTATTGTTATTAAAAAATAATTAATAACTTTTTATTAAGTGTTTGGTTTCCGCTATAAATTATATACAAGTCCTTGTTTTAATTTATTATTCTTTATAATGAACTTTAGTAATAGATCAACAAAATAAAAACTAACACTCCCTCAGGTTTTCCATTTTTTATATTCCATATTTTACTCTTTTTTTTATTTACTGATAGAATAAAGTAATAAATTTTCACATACTTCTTTGAGTATTCATGGCATAAATGACTATCTTCGATAGCTGATTTCTTCCCTTATTTTGTATCAATTTTAATTTTTTTTTTTGTTATTCGTTTTCACTAATCATTGATCCAACAACTATTGACTGTTTCTGTTATGTTATTTTAATGAAAATTTTCCAGGAGCTACATTGCGCCGAGGGATATGGCTCAATATCATTTGAATATTTTAATACCAATTAGTCGTCACGATTCTACTAATTTCACCAGATTTTATTATTTAGTTTCTTTATTATTAACAATGGTGCAAAGTTCAATGTTTGTCTTTTTTACGCAGTTACTGCAAATAATATCAATTTAATAATTAAAATATTTTTATAAAAATCAGTTTGGAAAGTCTGTAACACGACAGCGGTAAAGATAGTAACTGCAATCTACTGTACTATCTTTGGAATAATCGAATTTTAAATAAATAATGTTTTTTTTTAAAGTGCCACTTTTTAAGCAAAGTAGTAGTGACCTTTGTCTTCCACAATTACGTGAGTGATATTTTAGCCTATAGGTTATATTTGTACATATCTTTGATTTATAGCTTTCCTTCTATCTGGAATTAAATATGATGTATTTATCAAATACGTGATCTATAAGATGTATTATAAGTTTATTTGATAAGTATTAGTGTATTTACTTGGTTGATAAATAAGTCCTAAAGGTACTGTAAGCAGAGTGGGGTCGGAAACATTTAAATTCACTGAGCAATATAAGATGGAGAAAATTTCATGGAATTTAAATTATATTATTATAAAATATTTTAATATATTATGTAATTAGTAAAATATTAGTAATTAGTAATTACAATCAAATATTACTATACACTTATAATGGTTGTCTACTTTATTCATGAAACCTTACCTTTTTATTTTATATTAAACTACGTCTATAATTTTTAAAATAGCCTGAATAATTGTTTGAAATGGTAGTTTTTGGAACTTCATAAAAATGCCTGAGGCTATTTCAATATTATTTCCATAAGAAATAAAATTTTTAATCAAAATTAATTATAAAAACTAAAATAAATAATTCAATCGGTAAATTACTCTGGCACTATTGGGCTTATTAATAATTTGTTATGAATTTTATTTTACAATAAATTAACACACGGATAGAAAGTTTGGATTTTATTTCTTCATGTAATGGATTTCAGTGACGGAGTGACTCGAAGAAAATGCTTATGAAAATATGGTTACCAAGTACAATTTTGTAGGGAATCTATTTTTATTTTTCTATAGAAACATATTTTGTTTTTGTATATATAATTTTATTAAATTTTGAATTAATATATTAATTAATACTCTATACAACTACAAGCTATAATAGCATTTGAAGATATTTCCTTGAAGTTAATAATGAAAATTGTAGAAATAAAATCTAAAATTTTTATTAATTATTAAGCTGTTCTAAAATAAAATTTATTTTGTATTATCATACTAGCCGATACGTCAATAGCTGCTGCTAGATTTGAGAATCCATTATTTATAGGTTGAATGAACTCAACCTTTGATATCGATTTTGTTATAATTAAACATTTACAGTTTGTATGTCTTAACTTGAAATATAAGCAAAAAAACGTTCTGCTCACATCTTTGTAAGTAATCGTCAATTTCTTTGATTTTTTAATTAAAATTTATTCCTCCATTCAAGCTTTGAAGTAACAGCTTTAAAACCTGACTAAGAACTTTAAAATATCTTAAATAAGTAACAAACAAATATTACATTTTTATTTATTCTTTTCTAAACACATCACATTATATACCACATTGTTCCATATCTGTTGAATGATCAAAATGTATACATTTTAAGTTATGTAAATCTTTACAATCCTAAATCCTTCGTAAAATCCTCAATGCTTCTTATTTTGTTACTAATAAAACCATCCATAAAGACCTAAATGTTCCTTATGTAACCGATCTAGCCCGAACGCAATATCATTCCTCCCATTATAAACTCCCTAACCACCCAAACCCACTAGTTTCTAACCTTGCTTTCTCTTCCATTCCTGGCAATCTTCCGAGGCGCCTG
>NW_027112950.1:1303449-1308792 GCF_000696795.3 Halyomorpha halys | reverse complement strand
ATTCTGAATATTAAAAAACACACTGGAAGATCTCTATATCAAGCTTAACCTTGAGCGAATTTATTAATTGGTTAATACTCTTTTAAGAACATTCGTCACTTGTGTCATTGTCCTTATTCGTTAATTTCATTTTGGTTGAATTTGACTCATCGTATAAGTTAATGCATTGTTTCAAGATTGCTCATTGAACGACCTGCTAGTCAATTTTAAGGTAGGAATTAAATACAAAATAATAAAATTAAGTCTTTCCATACATATACTCCTACATATCAAAGATTTATAAGCATTACATTTTATTAAAAAAAAACAACATTTTTTCCCTTAAGCAGTAAAATGTGCAGAAAGAACTCACAATGTTCTATAAAAAATACTGATATTTGTATGTATTCTTCATTACTCAAATGTGGAGGTTGGAAGCAATTTAATCTTTGTAACAAAATATACAATTGGTCGAAAACTCAGGTCTCTATTATTGAGTAATTATATGGTTAGGAAATAACCCAAAGTTTGTCATTGCCAAAGATCTTTATTGATGTTTAATTAGTATAAGGTATCAGCTGATGAACAAGGCGATTCTTTATCACCCATCTCACTTAATCTATTACTAGATTATAATATTAATGCATTAGATTAGAATACAACCGCGTTAATAAACTCCAATGAGGAACTAGGTCTTGAAATAAATACGGATAAAACAAAATACATGATTAGCAGTTGGCACGCGAGCAATTAGGGTGATATAGATATAAGAGGAAATACGTTTGAACAGGTAGATAGGTTTAAGTATTTAGATTCTACGGTAACTGGAAAAAACGAAATTTATGAGGAAATAAAGATGAGGTTGAAGGCGGGAAATGCTTGTTATTTTTCAATTTCGAAACTGCTTAGCTCGTGTCTTCTATCGAAAAACTTAAAAATCATAATTTATTTATTATCCTTCCAACTGTTCTTTATGGCTTCGAGACGTGGCCTCTTATCCTAAACGATGAACAGCGCCTTAAGGTTTACGAAAATAAGGTATAACGTAAAATATTCGGACCGGATGAATTAACGGGAGAATTTAGAAGACTAAACAACACTGAATTAAGGGACGTTTACCCGGTAAATATAATTCAAGTTATAGCATAGTGAAACCTTATAATGTTAATAAACACTGAACCGACGGGTAAACGTCCAAGGGGTTGACCGAAACGTAGATGGGAGGATTATGTTAAAAGCGGTTTAGTTGTATTGGGTTTGGAGTGGAAGAATGTATGTAGAGAGTGTTTAGTGGTATCGCCATCGATTTATTAGATTAAAATGCCTTAAGAGTGATGTCCGAAATCAATTCCTTTTGTATTTTTGTTTGCTACAGCGTAACAGAGCAATCTGAAATTATTGTATCTTTTATGTAAACACTAATCTCTGCAATTCATGACCTCAATCGGTGATTATTGTCCATTTGAATTTGGAAATCAAAGTTGTTTGTTTTCTTTGAATGTCGAGAATGCTGCAAACTAGTGTTATATTTGTTTTGTGTTTTTCGTTTCAAATATAAATCTGCTACGTGGCAGTTCTGTTTGGGTTGGACGTGGGCTAGAGGAGCCGCTGGCCACTGTTTCCTCACGCTTTGCTTTGATAGCTATTTCCCAACGGATTCTCATTTGTTTCCACGGGCGTAGTAGTTTCCTTTGTTTATTTAGCTCTTATTCAGCCATTGATAGTATTTATTTTCTCCTCAATTTTCTTTTTTATTTTTTACCGGGATTGATTCTTGGTTTGTAGGTACAAATATTTTTGTACGTTTTAGCGGCAGTTGTTTATGAACGCATATTATAGAAGCTGAGGGGTTTGACCCCACTAAGATCCTAACTATTTTTATCAATAATATTACTACTGGAACAACCAACGAGAATTAATTTTGGGAATTTTACCAATAAAACAGACTGTTACTTGTTTGTTTAACTAATAGTTTGCAGAATTCCGATGTGTGCTTTTAGAAGTTACGACACTCGTAATAAAATGAAAATAAAAATAATCTCTTG
The DNA here is from genome assembly GCF_000696795.3 of Halyomorpha halys. Classification (NCBI taxonomy): domain Eukaryota; kingdom Metazoa; phylum Arthropoda; class Insecta; order Hemiptera; family Pentatomidae; genus Halyomorpha; species Halyomorpha halys. The sequence goes on along the minus strand of NW_027112950.1, from coordinate 1,306,768 downwards.
AGTAGATGTCCTGACCTGTGCTATATATACCATATGGGCATAATGTGCCATCATACTCATTAGATCTTTAAATTAAATTCATGATTTAGCTGATCAAGAATGAAGAATGTGATAAAGAGTTATACACACTCAAACACTGGATGTTTCACGGTTTATTTCCTAAAATTCCATTTTTCTAACTGAAAATATGAGTTGATAAACTCAAAATAAAAGAAAATTGCCAATTAATGTATGTCTCTTCACGCTTTATTTTGGAGATATCCACATCTAAAGATTTCATTATTACATATAATTAGGAATTGTGAAGAAGATAGGAAGAGTTTTGGTCAAAATTAAAAAAAATGGTTAACAACTATTTTTTTAGGATGTATATAAATATGATTTTGTAGTATAGTTTACAAAACAATAACAAAATGTTTTTTAATTGTTTTTCATCTTTTTCGCAATGATGAAGTTCTACAAAGTTGGGTGAAAAGTCGGAAAATAAATTGTTAACTATTTTTTTCTCTTTTCAACGCAACAATAATTTTAAATTATACGGTCAATTATTTATATATATATATATATGGAAGAAGTTATTTCACCCTAAGTATTGGTTATTTAAATGAAAACTACATTTGTTTTTATAAAATAAATTTTATTCAATTTTAGTCTCAAAACAATCTGAATTTCTTTATTAGTCCGACGTTTCCGCCAATTTCAATAGCAGTCAATTAACACTACTGTACTTATCAAAAAGATTAACAACAATATTTGTCCATATTGTTATTAAAAGTTTTTATTTAATGTGAAGAATTGACTTAATCGGGTAATTTTGGATTGAAATTGATGACCTATGCAAATTATTAGAATAGCCTACATTAGACATTTTAAAAGTGATGTGGTTTTCAATTTTTATTTAAGATTGTCCTTGAGCATGGCCGAATTGGCCGAAATATCGGACTTACAAAGGAATATAGATTGTTTTGAGGCTTAAATTGGATAAAATCAATTTTATTTAAACGATAATAACCAGTTTCAAGAAAGTTTAAGGATTATTAGATAAATGAAAGCCTTAATAAAGTTATTTGTGACCTGTCCGCCTCGACCCGCCGGCTCTTATGTTCCCTTTGTCCACTCCCCGGCCAAATCAGCACCATCCACAATTAATTTCTGTGATTTAATAAGATAATAGGAAATATATATATATGGAAGAAGTTATTTTACCCTAAGTATTGGTTATTTAAATGAAAAATACATTTGTTTTTATAAAATAAATTTTATTCAATTTTAGTCTCAAAACAATCTAAATTTCTTTATTAGTTCGACGTTTCGGCCAATTTCAATAACAGTCAGTTAACACTATTGTACTTATCAAAAATATTAACAACAATATTTGTACATATTGTTATTAAAAATTTTTATTTAATGCTAAGAATTGACTTAATCGGGTAATTTTGGACTGAAATTAATGACCTATGCAAATTATTAGAGTAGCCTACATTAGACATTTTAAAAGTGATGTGGTTTTAAATTTTTATTTAAGATTGTCCTTGAGAATGGCCGAATTGGCCGAAATGTCGGACTTACAAAGGAATATAGATTGTTTTGAGGCTTAAATTGGATAAAATTTATTTTATTTAAACAATAATAACCAGTCTTAAGAAAGTTTAAGGATTATATTGATAAATGAAAACTACATATTTGTACAAGTAAAAATTGATGGCTTATCCAAATATAGCAAGGTGAATAAAAAATAACCATTATTTCAAAACTTTAAAACAATTAATTTTACATTGGGGAGCTCTCTTGGATGAAAAATACTAACAATAACGAAACATTTAATAGAACATCATTTAAGCTAAATTTGAAAAAAAACAACAGTATTTTGTAAATTTATTTAGGAATATATGAAGGCAACTACTTTTTAAAACGTCTTTTGGATATTAGATCTTAACTGAAGAGTGGTAACATGCTATTAATTATGGTATATAGTTAATATGATATTCGAAAACAAATTTTTGCTTCTTGATAAACATTATTTAAAGAAATATTAAACAATGGGCGGGCTATATAGTTTTTTTTAGTGTTGTAGGTAATTTTATAGGTGTGGAAGTACGAATGAAAAATGATGTAATGCTATTGGGTTTTTCTCTGATAAAATGAGGGGGCATGCTCCTTACTTAATATTTTCTCTGATCCCTTTCCTGGTCATTTCGCAGATATAGAGGGGAGAGGGTTTTAATCGTGGTGGGGAGCAAACTTCTCTCAAAAGGGGAAGGGAGAGAGAAAAGACAAGAAGGTAATGTTACAAACTCCTAAAGCTAGTAAAGCTTTCAGGGGGCCTGCACCTTACTTCAATATTTTCTTTTATACCCTTCAATTCTAATATATGGGAGAGAGGGGGGGTGAGGTGAGGATAATTGGTACCGCGCTATTCTAACCGTGGGGAGAGAGAGAGAGAGAGAGAGAGAGAGAGAGAGAGAGAGAGAGAGAGAGAGAGAGTGAGAGTGCAATGTTATGAACTGTTAGACCTCTCTGATTGCCGTTCACGAAACTAGTGCACTACTTAAGAATCCTTTCTTGAAACGTTCTATAAGCTATTAAAAATGCCTTAAAAATATAGACAACATTCCTCTGTTGTGACGCAAGGAAAATCAAATGAGACATTCAAAAACTGTGAAGACTAGAAGGTGAACATGTATAGCAATGAGTTTCGACCGGATTATATACTATAAAAATCCTAAATTTGTAAAATTGTGGACTAAAAACTGGAAATGTTTATAAAACACCTATATTTCAAAAATCAACTCAATTTTCTATTTAATAATATTATTTAAACAATATTAAACTTGTTAAATACTCTGAAAATTTATGCCAGCATACATAAAACGAAATTACTCTGAATGAAAACCTAAAATTTTGTTTATAACTAATGAACTAATGAAAGTAAATTGCATTAAATGATTTTATATTCGAATTATGAAGAGTGAGATTCAATTTCAATTCAATAGGGATTTAAATTCTCTAAATCATCGCAATTTTCAGTTTTAGAAATTAGGTCATTCATTATGTAGAAAGGAGTATTTCAAATACCTATGAAACTTCTCTTTTACAGTTTACTTTAAAAGTAGAAATAGCATGTTCTTCAGCTTATCTTTTCAATTGTGTATTTTTCTACAAATATACCGTTCACCAAAAAATTCACAAGTAATAAGTGAGTATAAAAAAACATTAAAAAGTTAGGTTAAAACTGTATTAATAATGATAGGACCAATTTATTTCATATTTAATTTTTATTTAAAATAATATACGTAGGTAATATAATAATGTAAGAAAA
>NW_027112950.1:1290830-1296584 GCF_000696795.3 Halyomorpha halys | reverse complement strand
ATATATAATTTGGTTCATAATAAATAAATTAATAAGCATTAAGATAAACTAGGAGTCTTTCTTCCAATAGTTGTTGAATGACACTGGATATGTATTATTGGAAGAAGATAGGTGACCGTATGAAGTAGATTGGAGGAAGATCTGATGAAGATAGTCCGGGTGGCGGTTAAGAAAGGTATCCAAAAAACTATTTATTGTTAACCAACTTTTCACCCCGATTTCGCAGAGCTTTGTAAGGGCTGTTAAGTTCTGCCTTTCAACCTCAGTTGACTGTCACCCGGACTATCTTCCTCCGGTATGTATTATTGTTATTGTTTTCAGATTCATCACCAGTATATTTTTTTGTTTGAGGTACCTAAAATGTTACGTAATATTTCATTATTTTTAATATTTTGCAAGTTTTAATGATACATCTTCGTAAACGATTAACGTCATTGACCAGGCGTGCAAGACTTTTTGATAAACAGCATTGTTGCCGCCTTACTATTTATAGTAAATTTGATAAAATAAAGAAATGACATCAAAATTTTGTGCTCTATTTTTTAAAAATTTTATTCATCTATGTAGAGAGTTTGTAGTAAGAGGATGTATAGCGTTCATGCAAAATTTTTCAAGATACACGATGACTTTAACACGAGTTTAAGAAAAACTTAACATTTAGTTGGGAACGTCAGTGGGGTAGGTTAGTATGTGAAGATTGTGTGTGAGTACATCTTTTTTTATTATTAATATTGTAATATGAAGATATTATTTAAGTTATGAGACTAAAATATTTCTTAACTAGTTCATCAACGTTTTGAAAGTTCTGTTATCGTAACTATACGATAGAAAATAATCTGAAAACATCCTTATTCAGATAAATAGTAGTAAATTTAAAATCTGAATAGCTGTATTTGTTGAGCACATGTGCTGTCTGGTCTGCATTTAAGTTGTCTTATATTTTTCTGTCCCACTGAATCCTGAATTGGTGAAACGTTGAATGTTTGGTTTTACTGTTCCTTACTTTGTTTTTTTATATTTTTTTACAATTAGTTCTGACTAGCTGAATGGAAATGCTTCGCTATTCCTATATTTGAGGATTCATATGGATTTAATGAGCACAATTGATAGGATGTTATGCATTATTGTTTTTAATGTATATAGAGATATAGTGATTAGGCAGTAACATTCAGAGAACGCATTGAATAATAACACACAGAACCAAAAATCACCGTACATCGTTAATATCGGTCCGATTCAGGTTAATTTTTTCCTTATTCTTTCTGACAATTTGATTATGTAGAATATTTTCATATATATAATAAATAATAGTACAAAATTGAGACCGACTAATCTATCCTATAATTTAATTTTAAAAAATCTAAAATTGATTGCTAAAATGCTATTTAGCATAGGCAACACTAAAAACTAATATGATTTACTTTTATCTGAAAATAGATTTGTTGACCTATTTACTCCCAGCCACATTATGTTTATATAATTTTTGTAAATATAATATAGCTTAATGGAATCAGTGATATTTTATCTGATTTTTCGAAAAAGAGACGGATCGATTGGTGTACAAAAATCTTAGGAAAAAACGCATACTTTCCGAGCTAGAAACTAAAAACGCTTAATTTTGTTCATAACTTTTTTTATACTTGAGAGTTCGGGGATTTTAATATATTTAAACCATCCCATGGTGAAGGGAACTATTTTTTTTAAAAAAATAGCCAGTGAATCGGGCCAGTAATTCAAAAGTTTATTGTGAACAAAGATTGAATCATTCCCTTTTATAAAATATAGATTGGAGAAGTTTGTTGGGGGGTGCGGTCAGCAAAGAACAACATTAATAAACAAAACCATATTTATTTATTTTATGCCGACGTTTCGACCTGAGTTTCAGGTCTTCTTAAGAGCTATAGAACAAAACAGATAACAACAACATTTAGAGAAGCATACAATTGAAAAGGAATAGTATATAAACAAATTTAGAATTATACAAAATATTGAATTAAATCGTAAATGATAAAAAATTGATAACTGATAATTGAATAGTAAAAGAATTTTAATTGATTGATAATCGTGGAATTGGATGGTAGTAGATTGAAAACATTGACAGATGAAATATAATATCATGTAGGTAAGAAGATATGTATAATATAAGATATGCAAGTAGAGGCTAAAAAACTGAAAAAATAAATAAATAAATTCAATCTACTAATTGAACACTATGACAGACAATGAAAAATAGTGAGTGGCTTATATCTGAATTACAGTGTGAGTATTAACTTATATACCTATACTAATAATATAAATATATGTGTACATTTATCTATCTACACCTCATTATAAAATATAGATTTGATGTATATAATATCTCCTGACACGATTTGATTTTTTTATCAATTCATTAAATGACTAATTGAGCGATTTCATGTGCATGTTAATTGTTATGAAATAAGAATAGGAACCTACAAAGTTGTTGTGTGATTGGTATCCTTAAACTAATTTTCTCTAAGTAAATATATATATTTTCCATATTCGTTTCTTATTTTCTATATATTATTATCTTTTTAATTTACCGTAATGATTCCAAGACTCGACATTGAAATCTGTATTGTGTAATAAGCGGAATTCAGTCTGTTATATACCATTAAACGTTGCAATGTACAATGGCGTCTATATATAGAATAATGACTTAATTTTCTGACATGATTGCATGTTTGTTAATGTAGCCGCATTAATTGAAATGATTATTAAAAAAAAATTATGATTCATATTACTGTATATGATTATGGCGCTTTGATGCCTTGGATTTAATTATCCATTGATATTTCTATTGTTTTTTTTTTTACTGAAGCTATCTATTTTGTTGAAACTGATTGTATTGTTTTCAATTTAACTCGGTGAAATATCATGTTACTACAGACAGATATGTGTGAAATTCCGCATAAGTAACTAGAAGAAATTCTGTATATTTTGTACAGTCAGGTATGTTTTTTTTTTTTAAATTTCAGAATCCCTTAATCTGAAAAAAAGTAAAGGCAATAAGAAATAAGGAAATGACCTTCCGATATTCCTTTTACTGTTGCAAGAACTACATTTTAAACAGTACTATATTTTATCTAGTTGTGCGGTGGGCTGCACTGCATTTTGATGGGGTAGATTTAAAGTGTTGGGGCACACTTGAGTATTGTCTTAGCCCTATAACTAAAAATTAATACTAACTTAACCTAAATATGAGTGTCTGTTACACACGTATTACGTTTGGTCCTGCAACATGCATTTTTGCCCCTTATTGGAGCTGAAGATGGAATGAGTGAACTGTGGGTTGATGTTACTTTTCAGCGTGCCGAAGAACTTGACGGCCCTCCGTTTTCTAAACTCGGTAACAGTCGGCAGATCAAAGAACTCGTGAAGTTGTTTAGGTTTCATGTTTTCAGCTATGTATGCCTCACTATCTTCCGCAGCACTGTGCCCTGAAACTGTTAAAGATAGCGTTGCCTTTTCCTCCCGGAGACAAGTGTAAAGAGGCGCTGCGTTTGAAAGAGCTGGTCTTAGGATGCTTTTATATATTATTATTTTTAATCGTGACAGGTGATAGTAGTAGGTAATAGAAGCGTTATGTTTTTCTCCTTACCTATAGAGTGAAATGTCTGACCAGCTAGGTTCCTAGATGAACTTAAAGTTAGATTGCGCTAGTGTGGTGTCCTCCACTCGGAAAGAGCGTGGATAATCTGTGCTCCTTAAGAAGTCTTGGTCTGGCTTTATTTTCTTAGATAATTTTTCATAAATTTCTATTGTTTATTATATGCAGTTATGGCACCAGGACTCCAAATCAGTCTTACGAACCCTACTTAGTTTTTGAGCTGTTTAGTTTTAAGATAGTTAATATTTTAGAGAATCTTTTGTGTTGAGAGAAGGGGTGTTTCCTGAGTGAAAAACCTACCTCTTCCCCGGATTAAAATGTTCGCTGGTTCGAGTTAAAATAAAATGGAGGACCTGAAATTAATATCACACACAGAAAAATAACAAAATAATGAAGAAAATCAAATAATAAAAACAACAATAACCTTTCAAATGATACACAAATTTAAATAAATTAAAATATAAACAAAAAAATTTAAAGAATCGAATGTTGTTACAAAACACAAAAGAAAGAAGTGTGGAATAAAAAAAGGTGAGCCAGAATGACTCCCGGTTAGTTGGTGAGAAAGAGTTAAAAAAAAAAGCTAACTCTAACACAAACTTGGCTCAACAATGGAGGAGGAGCATCAGTGACTGCGGCATCTCACACCGTGGTAAGGCTTCTTAAGTCACTGCACACTGCCTTCAGTATTATTGTGCACATGCCACGCCTCAATAATAAATTGATTTTTAGTCGGTCGTACATTTAATAATGTACATATTCATGTACAAATATCATATAAAAACTACTACCTCTATGCAAATAAATGTTCTGTACTACGTTTTAGTATTTTAAAATAGTATTAATTTGAGTGCTAGCAAACCTTTTTTTCCGATGAATGTTTTATACATTTTTATGAATTAATGTTGGAAAATATGAAAACTGCACCTCCTAAAAAGATAAACGTCATACAAAAATTTATAGTAACATTAATCTAGCATTATGAGTGCTAACAGATACTATTAACGTTTAATGGTTCCTGATATATAGTTTTTCATAAACCAAAAGTTTTTTGGCAAATTTGATGAAAAATATTACTCCTACAAAGATAAATGTCATAAGCTACTATATATAAATTAACTAAATTTAATTTGAGTACTAATATATATTTGTACGTCTAATGATTTCTGAAATATAAATTTCCCCCAAAACGTTCAATATGTATTTATTTTTCAATTTTTTTTTTTTTTTTGTAAAAACTTGCTTTAAAAAAAGAAAAGTATATCCCGTATATGGACGTGAAATTATCTTTTAGGACTCATATGTTAGCAAATTGACTCTTCTTTAAATGATGTTGGAGTAGGTTTTTAGTGATATTGATAGTTATTAAAATATAGTGTTTCAAATTAAAATTTAATTTTTCTTTAGCATTTTGCAACAGCAACCACTTTACATTCCATCTAACTGTACTTGAAAGTATCTGTTCATCAATTTTGACTAGTAATTATACAAAGTTTTCATTAAAGTAATAAGAAATTACTATAAATATCAAAAATAAAAATGAAAAATTGTTGAAGTATTTTTTTTGTAGAGTATTACGATAATGTAGATGGTAAATATCACATGAGAAGCCACGAAGCACCGTAGTTTTATTCAATGGAGCATGGCTCTACTGGTTAAGCACATGTTGGTATATGATTTAGCTGAAAAATTTCATGAACATTTATTTGTAAGGAAAGTACGAGAATATGGAATTACTCATCAACAAGTTGTGGCCCGATGTTTTATTTAAAGAGAAATTTTAGTACGGAAGTATCTGATTTGTTCTGATTTTTTTACAATTTATAATATGTAATTATGGTGTTAAGATATCACCTCAAACTCGAATCAAAGTATCGACATTAATGTTTGTATAGTGTCTTTAACAGAATTCAGCCTTCTTTGTTGATTCAGATTGTATTGTTTTCACTATGATTTTATTTTTTGAAATACCACTTTAATGTTGACCCATAAGAAAAAATATTGGATAGTACTTCAACAAGTTGTGGTCTGACCTGAATACAATGTTCTATAAGGCAATGTCTATGTTTATCCTCAACTCAGATCTATAAATCCAATCTCAACATTGGTATTTGAATTTTTTT
>NW_027112950.1:1271614-1289975 GCF_000696795.3 Halyomorpha halys | reverse complement strand
GAAATATTTCATGAGGATGTTGATTGCGCCAGAAGACTGAGAATGTGGAATTGGAGCTCAACAAGTTGTGGTCTGACGGTAACCCTAAAGAGAATTTTCGTGAAACCGATCGAAGCGAACTCAAGGACAGCTTGTTGCTCTTGGAATTATATATACATAGGCCCTGTCTGTCTTTTGTCGCTTGAACACCGTCATCATGTATACCTCAAAGCCTCCCTCAGTTTTTCATATTATAGTCATAAAGATAACTTATCTTGATTAACTTTAAAATTTTGCCTTTATAGGTTTTATTTTCTGTTTAAATTTTATACATTTATCAATCTATAAATGAACATCTAGAATTTATCTTCGTTTCCCACTCTCTATACAAAACTAGTTCATAGTACAGCGAAATTATAAAAAAAAAATTTGTCGCGAGTGAAAAATGTTAAAAGTGCAATTTAAAAAATGTTAAAAAACAATAAAACGAATTTATTACCGAGTGCAGTTCCATAAATTCAGAATTGCTAATTCTTCGGTTAACTCATCATTTTTTGGTCCAGATATTTTAACCATGTCTTTATTTTCAAAAACCTCTAGGCGCTGTTCGACAAAACAAGCTAAAAGCAGCAAACATTTTTGTTGTTTTTTGTCGTCATTAAATAACTTCAAAATTTTGCATCTTATATATTTTTCTTCTTTTTTTTTTAAATTAATAAAGTCTTACGTAAAAATATTCATACCGAAAAATAATCATTTAACTGGAAAATATAGAAGGCTACACAATTTAGGGAACTTCATCCGGTTAATATAATTTAGATTGTAGCATTGGAGGGAATAAGATGGGTGAGTAAGGTTATTTGACTTGGTAACGAACAGTTCCCTAAAATGTTATTAAATTCTGAACCGACGGTACAACTTCCGAAATGTAAATGGGCAAATTCCGCTAAGACTGATTTCTTGATTAAGTATATTAAGTAATTAGATACTGATATGTGTGTAGAGAACAATTGGTGCTGTCGAGATTAAACCTTCAGGTTCGTTAAGACTTTATTACTATTATTTTTCTTAACTAGTTAAAATTTGGAACTAAAAATGATCTTTTTTAATCATTACTTTATGAAATTTTAAAACATTATTTTTCTTTAAAAAATTTTGTTTATTATTTTGTGATAGTAAAAACTATTGCCGGGGTGACATACATATTAGGAAATTTAATGAGAACTCCATGTCACAAAACAGTGAACTACTGGAGTTTCCCGGAGTATTAGATCGATATTTCTATAGATCTGCTATAAGTTCTTCAATTGTGTTCCTTGTTCTGGCAGCTCCTCTAAAGAGCAGGTGTTAATACTGACCTGATAACAAATTATATTAGTGATGGATTAAGGGTAAACTTGTTAAGTAAAAGTTGGACCTTTCCTTTCTCAGTATTTTCTATCAAGTCAAGGGTGCAGTGTATCTTCTTTTGTGTTCTAGATTTATCTTGAATGGATAAAGAAAAACTTTAATACCATGAGAAAGAAAGAATGTGGTTCCTTACAACTTTTTTTTTCCATTATTGATAGACAATATTTATAATTTTTTATTGTTCTACTTACTTTATTTACTACAAGTGATAATTTTATTTATTTAGTCTGCTATGACACCGATTGTAGTGTGAGTTTGTTCAACTCTGTATTCATGAGAAGATCTGATTGCCTCAATTTCATTTCCCGTAATGATGTTTATTATGCTTAGGATCTATGGAAAAAGACATTTTTTTATCTTTATTTGTTATGTCAACATTTAATATATATATATTTTTTATTTCTCATCATTTTTTATTTTAAAACATAACATTATAAACGTTCTGGGTTAAACATTACTTGGGCTATAGCCGACGGATGACATAAAAGGGGGAGGGAACACTGCACTAGTAGTGGTGAAGATGACTTCACACTTAAAAGTCAGCAGTAAGAATTATACACGATATACCGTGAACATAGCCCAATTAAAATTTAAAAACTGACATAAAACAAAAAATATATATATCGAGATTTCAATTTTTAATTAAAGTTAGCAATATTATTAATTTAAAAATGAATACCTGTAATTATTTAATTTAAATAAATTATAATAATTAGTTGAAAATAATGACAAAACTAATACACCATTTAATACAAATTTTAAACTTTTCTGCTCACACTATTTTTAAACACCTGATTACTGTATACAGTATTAATTCCATCTACTAACCAACAAAAAGCTAGAATATTTTCCGAACCCTTATGATGTCCAACTATTCTACAATATAATTCTTTTTCCCTTTACACAAACAGTTTAGTCATATAAACATCTTTTGGTATATAAATTATTCCTGTTAAAACAAAAATAAATACATACACATATGTATTGTTAAGAACTGAACTATGTAATTCAACTTCTTAAATACATTGTTATACTTACTATTTTTTTTCATTATTCTCTTATACTGGAATAACGCCATTTATTTGTGAAGTTTTAATAAACTTATAATTAATAACACGTTAAAGAATAGTTCTATTAATTCCTTTTTTCCCAATTATATTATTATAAAAATATATGTGGTATAATATCTAAACCCATATTTTGTCTCTTTTCTTAAATTGTGTACATGTGTTTTTTTCTTTTTTCATGTTTTAATACTTTTTTTTTTTATTTTTGTTTTTTGAGGGCATTTTGTTTAAATTTCTCCTTAATGTTCTGGGAAATTCTTGCACTAATATTTATTCTATGTAGCATGAAAATGATTGATTGCAAGGATAAGCAACATTGAACTTGTGAAATAAAGTTTTGTTATTATCAAGAACATACTTTATCTTCACCTTCAAGTAGAAAAAAAATGTAACTTAAAGTTTTGGGTAAAAATTCAGTTCACGCTTGATTGAAGCTCTTCCCTCGGCGAGAATGTGCCACTTCCCAGATCTTGGTGGAGGGCCGATCTCTAAAAAATACGATTAACATAACAAAAGTGTCGTAAATATATACAATTCTGACGCATATAGTTCGGTGGAAAGCATTTACGTTTTCATAATCTGTTACGAATCAATTTAATTAATCTTTTACTAGGTTTAAAATTAGAAAAGAAATTAAATTTGAATATCTATAAAACTTTTCTGAAAATATGATCATTTCGATCTGTAGGTGATGCTGGGTTAAGTTGTTCTCTGGCGAATCTCCGCTGATTTTGTCCTTTCCAATATTCTCTCTTATTTCGTTCTCTGAATGTTAGTTTTGTTGGGATTTCCTCGAAATCCTCTGTCCTGTCAATAATCTGAAGTCCTTCTTGCAGGTTTACTTTTAGAGCAGTTTCCGCTTATTTCGCGATTTGTTGTGGCTTTCACAGGCAAAACCTTATCCGGAATCTAACCATTTAGTCAATAGCTGATGTGGCTTTTGTATTTCGAAGTGTTTTAGGAGAGTATATAGAAGAAATATCGAACTGTTTAAATTTCTTATTGACACTTATGTTAAGAAAAGGTGAAAAACATTGACGCTTCAACTCCTATTCGGTGTTTCCCATCCACTATGTTTTTACCATTTTCATTGAGGTGTACACTATTTACATAAACAGTTACTTTTTTAGTACTAATGTAAACAATTTTTAATATTTCTAAAATATTATAAAACTATAGTATTTTATCAACTATATTGCTATGATAGGCTCTTCGTTATTCACTTAATATTGAAATTGTAATCATCCATCTGAGAAACTGTTACCAAAAATTTTCCCGTTTCCCTCGTTTATGTTTTCAATCACATATAGGCAAATAAGTATACATGGAATTATTTATCAAAAAAAGTCATTTAATCGATGTAATTTTATATCTGTCAGTTTTCAACAATTAAAAAATAAGTTAAATAATTTAAGCTAGTATCAAAGTGAGATCTGATTGATAGTGAAATTGTATTAAAAAATTTAAATTATTTTAACTCCCTTCTATTTGCACTTACCCCTCCATCTATTTATAGTAATTTGTGATTAACTTCATGTAATATCTGATTTTTGCCATTGTTCGCCTAATATTATTGTCAGTTTTGGATTTATGATTGAAGGTTTGAAGTTGTGATTTAATAAAACTTATTTAAAACAGATATATTAATTCGTCTTAAATAATTTGACAAAAAATTGATACAGTCATAAATTTTATTTCTTTTAACAAACACTTTAGTATTATTTTCAACTTCGTTGCTTTGTAATTAAACAATTATATTTACTTTTTTGCAAAATTATTATTTTTTAATTTATTTTATGATTAAATTAAGGTTATATAACATTAGGTACGATCCATATTATCACATCATCAATATTTTCTATTTTTCTAATAACATATACTATGTGAAAAAATTAAACTTTCTAATTGGTTAAACTATATTTAACTTTGTACATTGATAAAATGCCAGTGCAATAAGTTCCTTCATATCGACCTTTAAGTCTCCAGAACATGGTCCGGATCTCGAAAAGTAAGTAAAAAAAAAAGAATAAATTACAGTAAAAGCAAACAAAATTATTAAATACTTATAAAACAAGATTTTCTTTTTTAAAAGCCAAAAATGAAACGCGATTTTTGGTACTATCATTTCCTTCGGTAGACTTATTTATCACTTCCCTATTATTTTTAAAATTCCATTGGCCTCATTGCCTCAATTATTTAATATCTATAATTTATTTTCAAATAAATTTTACGTTTACCCTCCAATCCTTATAATTAAGCAATCAAAATGAAGATTTTATTTTATTAATTTTACAAGATCTTAGTGAAGATTGAGGGTATTAAGAAAAAAATGACGCTTTGTTAAAGTTATGTTTTTAAAAATAGATTTCATTATGTCAAATTAATATATAATTGAAATTGTAAGTTATACTTGAAAACCTTTTTGATGCATGCATTTTACAAAAATGATCTAATGGATTGTTGAAAGCTTTCCTTTTGTAATATATTTTGAACTATCGTATATTCCTTTCTAATTATTCAGTGATATAGTTCTGTTTTATTTTATCTTTATTGTTACGTAGTTTAAATCTAAAACACTTTTTATGGGTATTAGTAACTAAGGCTATTGGTCATTAGTTGTATATGGCCCCGAATTTCAAAATGCCATTTCATTCCTTTATGTTCTGCACAATAAGAAAATGCTGCATCGTTACTATAAAAGTCGGAACTTAACTATGAATCTTAGGTGGCCAGTCTTCTCTTCTGTGTCTTCGTGAGGTTTCGGCTCCACGAAGGGGATGCGTACCTCAGAATTCCCAATATCACACCTTTATATATGGTCATCGTTGCAGGGTATCTGAGGCCCCAAAATGCACCCCCTATCCTACTTAATCCATTGAGTGACAGGGCCACCCTGTCCTTTAGAGACACCAGGTGAGAAGTGGCATCGAATCATCTTCTTATCCTCACATCAAGATATGTCACCTCCTCTCCTTGAATATCCAGGGTGATAGGACGAGCCCTGTCCATGGAGCCTCTTATGAGTATGGCCTGAGTCTTGGCTCCTGCCATACTCAACTTCCTCTTCACGCACCACTCTCCTACGAGACTGGCACACCTCTCCGTTTCTTTCTTTAGTCTGGATCTGCTGTTCTTGGCCACGGTGAATGCCAGGTCGTCTACGTAAGCCGTAGCAAGGAACCCCTTGTCCTATAGTTCCCCCAGCAACTCATCGAATACTAGCTTCCACAGAGCAGGTCCTAGGACCGAACCCTGCGGACATCCTCTTTCGATTTTTCTCTCGAAAAAATACTATCTCGTAGTAGTTATCCCTTATCCTGCACTCCTGTTATTCAGGTAACTATCTACGCGGGAATATAGATTACTGAGGGTGTCGAGTTAAGTGTGTAATTAGTTACGATTATGGTTATTAAACTTATAAAACTCATATAAGATTTAGGTCACGGTATATTATCAACCAATTTTTTCATTTATTTGACCGTTTCATAAAACGTTTATTTTATTTTTTTCTCTGTTGTTATGCATTTATCAAAAAACTAAATCACTTCTCATATGATTTCCGGTGTATGATATGATGAACGGCGTAATACTTCCTTGGCATCAGTTCTGTTTATTTTTGTATAAGTTTATTATCTTGGCTTTCGAATACGTTTTTTAAACGACCTATTAAAAAACTTATAAATAATAAATATACATTTACTCCATTTATTTTTGTATACTTTATAACAGAACGTTAATTATCTAAAAAAAGTATGGATTAGTATTCTCTGTATTGTAATTAAATTTAATTATAATAAATAGTTTAACTTATATGTCCACCAATATAGCTACTGACGAGCAACAACTTAAGAGCAAGCTAAGAGAAAACCACCGCAAAAACTATTACCAGAAAAATCAGATGTGAACCCTATGTAGTTTTGGCCTCATATGTATACGTTGATATTTGTTTGTATTGATTTTTAAATATTTGAAGCATTATATTCAAGCTCTTGGATCAAAATGACTTCTACAGCACCAGAATATTAATTAGGTAGTTAGGTGGTAAGAAATATATATACATATATATAAATTTAATTATGTTTGCGACAATTTTTTTTATCATATTTTTAAGAAAAACGAAGTAGAATGAATAAATAATAATATTTACTCTTTTTATCTAGTAATTTATTTTTTATTTGACTGAATGTTTTTTTTAATTTTTCAGATAAAGTTAATCGAGATACACTTTCGGATGAAATCTATAAATTCGAAAAGAAAAATTTTAAAGAACTTATTTAATTTTTAAATGGTTTGTTTTTAGTGAATCTTGCCAGTTTGGTGAAATACGATAGTTAGAGTCGTTTTTCCCCTTAAGAACTTGAAACTACTGGTTCCGATGCCAGGTAAATACAGCTGTCAATGCTACGTCATGTCCCTAACTATAGGAGGTTTCAACTTAATGAATTTTATTGTATATTGCGGATTTAGTGAAATGGAAACTAGTTAACAGAAAATAATATGGCTTTACTGGTTGAGTTTTAATCTAATTTTGTATAGTAATGTAATTTTTTTCCATTTCTACTATGAAATTCGAACATTTGTAATTGATGTATGGGTCTGTCCTTTTGAACTATTATTTGTTTATTTTTCGAAGGCTCTTATATAATTTTCTGATTTTTCAATTAACCCTTTTACTTCAATTTCTTTGTTTAATACAATTATAATAGAATATCAACATTGGCGATGTTTCATACCCGTCCATCTCAAGGAGACTATTTAAAGAAAGTATAGTAGTAGTAAAATATATTTTTTTATTGTGTTTTTGATAGCTAGACAAATTTTCTTAATATTTTTTCTTATTATTTTACTTACATTTTTTTTAGGTCACTTTTATTTGTTTTTTGTTTAAATTTTGTTTGTTTGAAACTATAACACAAGAAAAACTCAAATACAATTAATAACAGCCACTAATATATCACTAACAATATTTTTATATAGTTATTTCACATTTTAACAATGTGTGAAGTTGCCTATGTATTACTATGCACCTCTTGCATGTTTGGTATAAGTTGATTTTTATTTACGTGCTATTTCTTTTTATCTTTGGTAATAATGTTAGTTTTTATTTCAGAACCCTCCCATATTTCGTTTTTGTAGTTTACCACTTATTTGATGTATTTATTTTTTCTATAATTTGAATACAGAAATTTATTTAGGAAAATAAATTAATTTCCCGGAATGAAAAAATCCGGAATTATTGTTTTTTGACTGGAACACATTCCATTTTTGAATCGTTGAGGTGTCATCTCTTTGTTTTTACAAATAAATTTTAAGTGTGACTACACGTTCCCGGTTACTTGTTCATTAGTTGTAAAATAGCTGCGTATTTTACGTTTTTCTATAATTGGTGTCGCGTAAGAGATAAGTGCTGTCTAAATGAGTGTTTCCTTCGGCGAAACCCGAAATAGCTAGAACTAGCTAAAGATAGATATTGTGCTCAAACTGTGTACCTGGCTAGTCGGAGGGACACCCAACGTAGCGGGAGGAACTGAGTGTAGAGACAGGCGTATCGCAGCATCGCTTGGCCGTTACTGGCTTCCACTTCCTATTGCTTCCGGCTATTCTTAGCTCCTTCCTCCAAGAACTTACTTGATCGGAACAAAGGATGGACATCGAGGGATCGAGCCTCCTCTGTGATGGAACGGTCGCATCCTTGATTGAGGAAGGCCATGACCCCTAAAATCTAGCTACAGGACCTGTTCCGGACTAGGACCATAATAGTCCAAAAGAAAAAAAAATACAACTCAATTTCTTATTACTTTAATGAAAACTATATATAATTTCAAAATGTATAATATCTTCTAAGTAAATGAATTCATTCGTATATATAGCAATTGGAATTAGCAAAAAAATTCGTATCTTCAAGAGCATTGTAATGAACTCAAATTGAATAAAAACAGTAATTATAGTTTAACCTATATAAGAAATAAGGAATCAACCAATAATTTTATGATCATTTGTTTTAACAATAATTTTTATTTTAAAACATATTCTCAGATAAGAACGTTTAGGCTATATCACTATTAGATATAGAAGATACAAGGGTTTCGTTGTAAATTGAAAAAAAAAATATTGATTTTGCTTAAATGTTATAATTTATTTTTTAATATTACATTCTGTCTTATATTAAGACAATGGTTATGAGGATCATATAGCTCATCCACACCATATTTAAAAGCATATATATAAATTAAATGATAAAATAAAAAATAGGAGTGCAAAAAAAAAAAATCATTCCTCAGTTTCCGAATTTAATATATTTATTAATTAATTGTTTGACAATGGTTTGTATTAATAACACCAAATACAAATGATATAATTTACTCCCAACAAATAATTATAATCCTACAACGTTTCGGCCCTTATGCCATCATCAAGGGGACAACCTCAATTATTGACAAAGCACAATTCATTTAAAAAATGTCTTTCAATTTGCAGGCTAAATGCCCACGTCACATAGTAAAACATAAGATTCCATACATAAAGTATTCTTTAAAAATTATTTACTAAACACATCAACAATACAAATAATAAATTAAGTTTTGTTCGTTTTAATATTTTCTTTTGTCACTGTTAGTAAAATATTGTCTGCATTCACGACACTTTAAACATTGCTTAGCCCGGATAAAGTTTTATTGTTAGTATTGTGGATGTTTTTAATACTAAAAATGTTTAAAGAATAGTTTTTGTACTGTGATTGTATGTTTCATTATATGATAACAGCGTAACAAATTAGCCCTCAATTTGTAAGACATTTTTTAAATCAAAGTCAATAATTTATAATTATATTTAGCAATAATTGAACATTTACGTTATTATAATTTGGCAACCTACTTGAACCGACACATGCGGAAAGGAAAAAAAAACATTTTTTTATTATGGTTTATAAATAGAAACGATTGGTTTAATCCTTAAGCCATTTTCAGGAGACAATCTCAATCTCTTATTGATTAGTCACAATGTATTTAATATTGACGTCTAATTCAAATTAATATCATATAATACAACATACAATCTAAATACAATTTTTTTTTTTCAAAAAACATCAACATTGCTAACAATAAAACTTTATTCAGACTAAGAAAATTAATAGGTGAATTTTTCTGGCCGTGACTAAAGAAAATATATAAATATATCTAAGATAAATAGGTTTTTTATTGATATTGTATGTTTTATTAATTGACAAGGTCAATTAGCCTTCAAATTAAAAGATATTGTTTAAACACATTGTGACTAGTCTATAATTGAGGTTGTCTTTTTGGTTGGATTAAACCAATCATATTTCTATAAATAATAATAAAAAAATGTTTTGTTATTGCATTTGCTGGTTCAATTTAGGTAGCCAAATAATAATAGTAATGCATACTTTTTTTTTTTAATTATAACTAAATATAACAATTGATATCAAACTTTCAATTGTGTTCAGTTAATACTTAGTTAAGTACTTTATAAGCCTATAAGAATAATTCGGCAAACAAAATTTTACTTTTTTCGGAATAAAAAGATAATAGTTGATATTTGCCTGTCAAATGTGTTCGGCACGTGTCCAACTAAGCGATTTACATTCATGATTAATAGCTATGATAACAGGATTACGGAATAAGTTTAGTATGTAGAGCTGTTCTCTTGTTACATGTTATTGACTATACAGTTGTAATACTGCTGCCTACGATGCGGTTTTTAATTTAGTTTTTCCCTTAGTTATCTTTTGTTTTAAGAAAAATTGTTTTGTTTTCGAAGGTTTATAGTTAGACATATTTTGAGTTTATCTGATGTCAGAAAAATATTCAGATATGGCTGATAACAATAGGAGGAAAGCGCTAAATGTTAAAAAGTTTGTTGAAGTTCGTGTTTCTCTAATGTTCAAGGCTACTGCAGAGAAGCTACAAAATTAGAATTTACAAAGCTATTTTACTAGATTCTCTTCTTTATGGTGGGTGAACACGTTTCCTCACGAAAACCACCGCCGGTGTTGCAAAATATTGTTGGAAGAATATTCCGGGGGAGATATAAAAAGGAATGACAGACGGAGGCTTCTCCTTATCTCGCTGCGATCTAAGATAGCTTTTCTTTAGTCACGGCTAGTAAAATATTCGGCTATTGCTGGTATTCACGACACCTGAAACATTTCTTGGCCCGGAACATCACATGAACCAATCTTAGAGGCGCCAGAAGTTTGAATGCCATTAAATAGCTAGTATAATCTTTTGGCAATCTTGGATATAGTATAGGGTTGAGAAATGTCATTTTAAATTTTAAGAAATAACGCCTGCTGAACAGATTCGATACTTCGGACTCCATCTTGACAAGAGACTTACTTGGAATCCACACACAAGACTGAAACGACAAGAAACTGCTCGTAGATTCTGATTCTACAACACTTACTTGACAATCGCTCTAAACTTCCCATTCACTACAAAAAATTAGTATACATTACGATAATCAGACCAATTTGGACATATGAAATTGAGCTCTGGGGCTCCACCAAACCATCAAATTCTTCCCGCATCCAATTGTTATACTCCAAAATCCTACGTAAAATCCTTGATGCTCTTTATTACGTTCTCAAAGACCTTAACATCCCATTCGTTGCAGATTTGATCCAAAACAGGTATGCCTCTTTTCATTCCAAACTCCTTAATCATCCTAACCCATTAATTCTTAATCTTTCATCCTTAACAATCCCTGATAATCCTCCTAGGCGTCTGAAAAGAAGATGGCCACGGGACCTTCTAATTTAAATTAATGTTTGAAGTACCACCAATGAATTGGTGATTCCTTCCCAAGATTTTCAAGTGTATATGAAACATACAACATATTTACCTATTGTATTATTTTGTACAGTTGTAAATTATATTAAATAAATTAAATAAAAAAACTTTGTTTAAGAAATAAAATACTTAGGAAGAGCAGGGTGGTTCAGTGTATAAGGTACTCTGCTACTACTCACTTCAAGAACTCTGGTTCGATTATTTCTTTAGAAATCAATTGTTTATTCTGTCACTGTAGTCAACCTTGTGCGATCGGGGGTCCTCCGGGGACCACCCAGCCTAATAAATTATTTACCCTTAATTGTCTTAGTTATCTGGCTGTCGGAGCGAGATTCTGACCAAATCACCTTGCACAACCTTTGGTCTAGTAATCTCTTAAAAAGTACTGAACTGGTGCATTACAGATTTATTTTTTAAATTCATGATTTTATTATTGGGACTTTTAGGAAAATAATTTTTTTTTTAATTTTATTTTATGCCAAACATGGTTGTATACAATAAGAAAAACAGCGCCTTAAGGTTTTTGAAACAATATACCGTACTAAGTTTAATGGAGTGTTTAGAATTCAATATACGTTACTACTAATGTATAGAAAAAAATAAACAATTCCTGTTGGTATTAACAGAAAAATTATCCCGGTACGATTTAGTACAGATTAAGCTATGATTGCGGTACTAAAAAAAAACAAACTAGAAAAACAAACGTTTTTCGGTAAATCTCAACCCAATTATACAATGAAAATAAGTTTAACCAGGCCCAAATAACAATAAATTTTCTTGACCTCGGATTTTATTCTGTAATTTAAAAAATCTTAGTTTTTTAGACATACCTGATAAGTTAAAGGGATGCTTATTTTATTTTTTACCAAATCAATTTATAAAATATCATTTTCGTCATTTGGGACTTATTAAACTTATTTTTTTTTAAATATTTGATTAATAACCTGTTTGGAACGATAAAAAAAATTTTGCCCGCTTCCACAACCGTCTTTAGGTTACACCTATTGCGATTTTGTTGACTACCACTGCTAAGTGATGGTCAGAAGAAAATTGTATATACAACGGGCGATACAGTTTGGTATTGCAGTTTTAAATGTATTGAGTTGAGAAAAATGATGGAGAAATTTTGGATTTTGTCCCCAAAATCTATTGATTAGAAGAAAAGGATAGACGATGTAAATTATGAAAGAGAATAATTAAGTACACAAAGAGTTACTATTTATTGGAATACCGATGATTGACTGTGTGCAATAATAAAAAGGAAAATAGTCCGGGTACGGTCAAAGAAAGACTCAAATAGTCGTAAAACAATTTATTATGAGGCAATAAAATTGGCCATAGTCCATATATTATGTGCCAATAAAATATGCCATAGGCTATATATTATGAACCAATAGGTTATTATTAATATAAACACTATAGTGTTATTAATATAAAAATAATTTAATTAGCAAAAAATTCCTCAGTCTTAAAATGTTCACTTAAAGTGTAGGCAATTAATCAAAACATAATTTATTTAAAATAGTAAAAGTATGTGCAAAGCACTTTTAAACGTTTATTATTTACGATATGAAGATCGAATTAATATTTTTTACAATTTGAAAAAAATAGTTTGTCGTATGAAGTAGATTGGTGGAAAGTGATCCTTTCCAGGGCTTCGGTAGGGCTGATAAGAGTGACTTTCTGATGCCAACTGAGAGAGTAAGTTTGCATCAGAAAGGCACTCTTATCAGCCCTGCTAAGTGGGGCGAAACGTTTGTTGCCAATAAATAGATTTTTGTTACTATTTTGAAACCTTTATTGCCCTCCACCTGCACTATTTTCTTCTAATATTTTACTATTATATTAATAAAACTAATTTAACCAACAAAACCTTAAACTATGATCTCATCATCCCTTTTTTTCTATAAGTTATTCAAGATTTTACAGCTTTCATCTGTACCTTATTCACTACCCTAATCCCTTAGCCTGGTTTTTTATCTAGCCCCAACCATCCCTATATTCCTCTGCAAAGTTTGAAATACCATTGGCACCGAGACCTTTAGCTAATTGCTGTTTGGAGTTTGGCTGGCAATGGCCAGCTTTTTGACTCAAGTTATGAGTGTTTGCGGCTCAAGCACTCTCACTCAGTATTCACAGGCCTTAAATATCACTGGCAGCTTGGGGAGAAACGCTGGGATTGCTTTCAGCCTTGCTTTGTCTTCTATATGAGTGGGGCAAAACTTAGTTCCGAGTTGACAAGGCTGAATGTTTTTTATCTGGGAATATGTATTTATGTTACTGGTACTCAAATTTAATTTTCTTTTATCTTGTATATATTTTTGTTTTTATTATTTAATCAATTTTATTTTATGTATTTTTACATAAATTAATATTTTTGTTTATACATATTATAATTGTATTTTTTTTATATTTATTTTATTTCACTATTTTTTTTTCTTAGATTCTTATTTTTCTATTTTATTGTTTGAATTATTACTAGGGACTATAATACTTTTTCCCTTTAATTGTAGCAGATTGTATAATTAATCGTCAATTAAAATATTTGTTAAAAATAATAATTAAACCAAACCATTAGGCTTTCAGTAGTGTAAGCATTAGTGATCGCGTGTGGGACATACATATCAGATTTTTAGCCTTGTTATCTTAAGGCGTCCCTCACAATGGCAAGTTAGTTGCAGAACTCAACTTGAGTTTTGGAAGGGGGGGGCTATGGAGACCTAAGATTGGGCGGAGGATCATAGATAGGGCTACTTACTATCTATTAATGACAGCCTTACTAGCTCCGCCTATTAATAGGCTTGACTATTCCTGCTCTCTGCTCTATTTCTCAAGCCGTCTGCCAGCCTGTTTTCACAATAAACTTTGATTTTATCGCCTTAAATTATTTATTAGCATCGGGAGATCGTCTTTATTATGGTATTTACAAACAACTCATATATATATATATATATATACGTACTTTAAAACTTCTTCCAAAGTACACGTCGAAAATGCCTAGATAATATTTACTGTCGTTTTCAAAATTCAAAACTTGGAAAATCCTGTAATTATTAAGATAGATTTTTCAATTTATTAGCTCATTAATATTTAAATTTTTTGGTTTGAGGGTTGGTTACTTCAATTAAATTACAAATATCATTTGATCCTTAGCTCTCAATGTTCTTTATTTTTATCCGCCTCTGTGGCCCTTAAACTATCAACAAGGAGACACCTAGAGTAATCATGTTGTTTACCTACTATTCACTCAACACATAGCACTGCATATGTCTTCTAACACACCTTACGATTGGGTTATTTATAATTATTTAGTATTTAAAACCTATTAAACCTTATTAAAACTTATATTTATCAATTTCTTTTGAACTTTTTTGAAAATAGTCATCTACTTACGATATTAATTAATTTTCTTAATCATAAAATACACACTGTTAGTTTCATCATTCATCATTTCTGAATTACGTTGAATTTAGGGAAATGTACTCAGTAAATATATATTACTATGTCATGTATCATGGCGAATTAGATGAGCGTTTAAGGTTCTAGGGCTTAGTAATGTACGGATGCCTAAAATATTAATAAGCATTGGACCAAAGGGTAAACGTTCAAGGGGTAGACCGGATCGTAGGTGGGAGGGAAGCATCAAGAATGGTCTGGTTGATTTAGGTTTGGACGGGAGTCACTGAGCAGTAGTGATTAGTGGTATCGGCGTCGAGGGCTTGGATTCACCAAGTCTTAAGTATTATTTATTATTGTAATATCTAATATTATCTAAGACCAGGTATTAAGAAATTATGTGATATTAATTGATAAATATATTTTGTTTTAAAGATACTTGGATAGGGTAATTTATTCTGCTATAGGAATAATTTTTTTTAATAATTAAAACAAATCAATTGTAAGGGGTGTTAGTAGAAATAGAGTGTTATGTGAATTATATCTAAATAATATGAATATTTGATGTGTATCCTTTTAATGGTCTGCATTACGTACTGCCATTTAAAAAAAAAAAATTGTAACTTACATTTTATTTAAAACGTTCGTCGAACACACTATGTGTTTATGTCGATTACATATGGCCTTAGCTATTAATTAAATTTATTTAAATGCTTAGACAATTAATTAATTTTGTTTAAAAACGTTATCAAATATAAGCCTTACGGTCGCAACCTTATTTTTGATTTATGGTTATTTTGAAAAATTAAGCATAGTTAAAACAACTAAAGTAAGGAAAGGAAATCCGAGGATTTAAAGATAAGTCACATTGATTATTTACAATCAATTAACATATTATTTTCGCATTGCCCCAGTCAATGTTTGAGGGACTAAGAAATTGTTAAATTTTTCTTAGTTTTAATAATCATTTTTGTGTGTGAATTAATTACCTAAATTTAATAAAATTCAATAGTCCCTAATTTGAAACTATTAATGCAGTTTGGTAAGATAGAGACCGAATATTTGCATCAATTGTATTTATATTTTCAATTCTTTTTCTCAATTTTCTGCTAGTTTTACACTTTTCCTTGAATAATATCTTCCATAAAACCGCTGCACTTAAAAAAGTTTTGAAACCCTTGCACAAGATCAATACAAATATTTTTACAAACAAACCTTTTTTGAAATTTTTCCAAACTCTTTAAGTTATAAAATTGTATTAATAGTTGTTTTTTTTTAGATCTTACGTATCTGTTTTAGCATGAACTTTTTTGAATTTAGGTGATTAATTAAAATTAAAATTATGACAATTCCTTTGGGATTCAAATATCATCTGACAAGTATTAATTATTAACTAACGGTTATTAAACAAGTAGATCTATTTTTATTTATTTAAAGCTGATTTACATAGTACTTAACCGTTTGAAAAGAATAATTTCAATGAAAAAAAAATTACTACGTAAACATTTTAGATTAAATACTTTCAAGAAAAGACTACTTAAACAAACATTGTAATATTTAAATGTAAGATATATCATGCTATAAATGTAGGTATGATAGCGTTTGTGGTATTCAAAAGTTAGGCAAATTGTGCGAAATGGTATTGCTAAATTTTCGGAGATTATTATGAGATTTCCTTACCTCACCGTTTCTGTGTGTGAGTGTCTCAGTATCTTAATTTTTTAGCCTCCTGTTCCGTAATTACGGCTCTAGTATCATGATATTGAAGATCAATACAATTAATTATACCTTTATACCCGTTTTATCTTAAGTGAAGTTCTGATTTTGTATTGGTTAGGTCTCCAGATTTTCTTATGCTAGGAATCAGGAATAGGAAGGAGGTTTTGCCTAGGATCAATGACCAACACCTTATATGTGTTGAATCTATCATTTGTTTACGAATAATCTATGTGCCATTCATCTCCATTCTAAGGTTAAATTTTTCTTACATGTGGTTAATTTTTAATGTTAAAATTAAATATCTTAAAATTAAAAAAAAAATGTAGTAGGGAGAAATATAGGATTAAGACTCTGAGTATGTATCTAGAGTTTTAATATAATCTAACACTCAAACTCCACGCATCTCTGAACTGATCCACTACACAAGTTTTGATATTCAAAGACGTTTCTATATTGCCAATACCTGGCGGTATCGATGCCTGCAATATCGATACTTTTCATTTTATTTGTTCGATTGTTTATTTCTAATTGTTTTTTTAAATGATCGACCTGTGCGTATCGGAAGTATTGATATTTTAGGACGGTATTCGTATTCAACGACATTGTTTTCGATCGATGAAGAACAAGTTTCATTTTCGGAAGTATCTATACTTTTTGTACTATATTATCCCATAACATTATCCAAATACAACGAAGTATCGATACACTTCATTTGATATTACTTGAGTATCGTTACTTTTCAAGTTATACTGTTGCTATTGATACTTCAGCTCTGTTCTTACAAAAATAAATGCAAGGTGTATGTTACAAATTAAAGAATTTTTCACAATTAACTTTTACGATTTATGAATGATTAATGAAGAATGATCTCTTAAATTTAAATAAAACAAAATATAATATTAGCAATAATTTACAAATATTTATCTAAAGTTACTTCTTGTTCTCTATTGTTTTTTAATAAATTCCGAATCCATTTCTTTAGGATTACGATACTATTTATAACATATATAACATAGCTACGTGAATGTTAAAATTGCCTAATTCTCCATTATTAAGAAAATATAGAAAAAAATTTATGAACTTTATTCTTATGACATTATTTAATTTCTCATTATTTTGTACATTTAAAAATATTGATATCCTTTTCAATTTTTTAAAGTGAAACCTCATTTAACGAAAAGACGTAATGCACTCGTAGATGTTTGCCTAATTCAGTATTACGTCAGGATTGGTAACTTGGAAAAAACTTACGCTTCAGGTTTTTGTAAATGGGAAAAATTATATGAAGATGTGAAAATAACACTGAATTATAAGTTTGATTGTCTATTACAAGTTTATGCTTTTGTGTTTTGTTTTTTTTGCAACATTTTGATTGTGATTTTTAACGCACTAGTTGCAAGACTCTCGTCAAAATAACGTTTTTGAAAATATTGAATTTTTCAATAGCTATTAAAATATATATATATTTTTGCAATATCTAGCCAAATATTATGTAAATTCATATACTTACTGCGTAAAAAAAAAAATTATAATTAATATAGTTTATGGTGAATTTAACGTTCAATATTCCCGAACTGTAAAGTAATTTATTTTTATTATTTCTGCAACTATAGTGATATTCATGATAATTACCAAAATAAATTCACAAATTGTTAATTTATCGTTATTCGGAAAAGAAGTACAGTTTGAAGTCGTAAAGTCTTAACAAACTTTATTTTTACTATACATTTTTTTTTTTTTTTATTGAAAATGAAATTTTCTAAAAGTCTTGTTCATCGTTAATTTTTTTATTTACTTTATACTAAGTTATTATTATTTACACATGATTGTAAATGATTAAACTTGAGATAGTTAGCAAATAAAGTGCATAGTAATAATTTTGGTTGTTGTTGTTGATTTTTGCTTAAAGGCGTAAAACCCTCTGGTCATCAACGCCTATGGGATGATAAAAGTAAAAAAAAAAAATAAAATAAAAAAAAA
>NW_027112950.1:1262292-1270879 GCF_000696795.3 Halyomorpha halys | reverse complement strand
GTCTTCTGAGTTATTGAAAAGCAAAAATGGAGGGCTGATGCTTTAATAATTTTGGTGAAGCTTAATTTGCCAGATTATTCAGGACATTTTAGTTAGGGATATAGATTGCGGTAGGAATAAACGCAGAGAATTGAACTTGCTGTTGTATACATTTCACTTGTCACCCGATTTGAGATGGTATTAATCCGCGCTCGTTTTAGAACCCATATTTTTATTCACTATACCTATATTTCCCCTTACTAATTTTTCAAATGAGTCTTTCAGTTGACAGATAGACTGACAAACTCCAATTTTAGTAGAAATTATAGTATTTCTCGTTCCAAATTTTATCATTTTACATTGTGCTCCAAGACTATTTATTCAATGCTAATTAGTTATTCAATGAATATTGAAATTACTAAAGTTGATTATTTTACGGAGTCTTTCTCTCGACTAAAAGGCTCAAATGTAGGTTAAATCAAATTAAAAAGTAATAATTTAATAAATATGTCGATATGACAAAATTTATGAGGCTGGCGAACGGAAAAAATGCACATGCAGTTACACTAGTATTTGAATAGATCTTTTATTTATGCTGTTTTCATTGTTTTACTACCTCTTTGGAATTTATTATATATATTTTATGGCTTTCCAACGGTATATAATATATTTAATCGTGTTTACTTAAATGTGTTTTATAATATTTTACCACTTATCTTTTAAGTTAATTATCAAATTCATCAATACTTTATATTTATCTTTTTTTCGCTACTATTAACAGAAAATCTTTAAGTATCCAGCAACATAACTATCTCTATTAACTAAAAATTATAATAGATTATTGCAACAAATTGGTACAACATTCAATTACAAATTTATATATTATAGATAAAAGCAAATCATACCTTTTAAATTCGTTTCTCCAACGACATATATTTGAATACATTAAACAATTTTTAGTCTGTTGATGCTAATTGTAAAACTTGTATAATTTGCATTTATTGATAATATATAATTTTGTGATTGCATATTGTGGCAATGTGTTGGAATAACTGTAATACTTTTTAATTGAGATTGATAAGTTGCTGGATACTGAAATATTTTTTGTTAGTATGCGTAAATGATTAAAAAAAAAAAGATATAAGACTCTATGTAAGCCTGAGTAGAATTGTATTATTTTTCATTTCAATTACATTTAGTTTTTTTATTTAGTTTTTTTGAATAATAATTTATTTACTTTTTGTAAATATTTTTAAACAGTTGTAAATAAGAATAAATGAATTATAAAAAAATAATAATTTAGAAATTGGTAAACAGTGCAAAGTATTGCTAATATAAGATGATTATAAAAAAAATAGTAGTGGTTAACAGCTGTATGATAAAACTAGTGATTCCTTTCGTGGGGATAATGACAGGTCTTTAAAATGAGGCAGGTAACTGGGCTGAGGTTGGCCGGCCAATTGCCAACTTGGCCTAGTCAGACCCCCAATAAAATTTAGTGACTTTAGTAAGTTGTCTTTAACATAATCAATTCCTTGCAACGCCAAGTGTTCAGCTGGTTTTTGGTACGAATTATTTGCCTTCTTATTTAAAAATATAAATAGACCAGTAATCATTTCTCTCGAGATTTTTGTCTTTAACGATTCTGTTTTCTTAACCGGTCTATTTGTAGACAATTATCCGAACTTTAAAATTTTGTAATCAACATTACGAAATAGATAAAATATAAATTGCATATTAAACCTCAAATAAACTTTACGTTTATTTATAAACTTCACTTCAGTTAAAGACAAAATAGAGATAACTCTTAGTTCAAATTTATTCTATAAAATTACTTTCGTTGTCGCTATGACAACTCTAGAAATTAAAAAGTTGATGTACTAATATAAAAATTCCTCTAGTGAATATAAAAAAAATAAAGAACAAAAAGATAAAAAAAAGACCTCCCTAGAAAAATATTTCCTTTAACATTTAACATAAATTTGATCTTGAGAACCGACTTATTTTACGTAAGGAAGGCTTAGAACAAAAATTAAAATACCTTTTATTTACCTTAAAAAATAAAATATATAGTACATTTTATGTAACTTCAATTGGTTAATTTTAAAACAGGTTCTAAAGACCTCAATGATTTTTTCCGCAACAATAGATATTATAGATAAATAAATATATGTAACTGGATAATTATGATATTCATTATATCAAAAAATCATTTTAGTAATCCTAATTTCAAAATCAAACGATTTATGATAAATTTTTAGGATATTTTTTTTTATTTTGGAATTTATGATATACCTTACACCTAATTTTAGAATAAGTATAATTTTTTAATGTTGACAAGTCCTCTGTAGAGAAGGTTCTAGTTCGAATTTAATATCGAAACAAATGTAAGTTGATGGATACTAAGAAACAGAGTTATACAAATTATTATAATAGTTTAATTGACAATATTTTTGACGGATTTTTTTCACTTTATTCTTTATACTTATAAACATAATAATTATTCATATTAATTTTTATTTGTAGTTCTAACGTAATATATTTGATGATGATTATTATTATTATTATTATGTATTTTTTCTATTTCATGTTTATAAATGGAGATTATTTACTTCTGGATTATCTATGGAATAAACTATAATATAAACAAGACTTAAATTAGACAATTCAATACTGCACTTATAAAAAATATTACATCTTATTTTTATAAGTGCATTATTCTAGTCATTCTCTATGAATAATATAATGTCTCTTTATTGTATTCATACATTATTATTATTATGTATTTTTTCTATTTCATTTTTATAAATGGAGATTATTTACTGCTGGATTATCTATCTATTATCATGTTATGACGACTTTATTATAATATATCTCTATTTTACTGAATTTGAGTTATTTATCAATGGGAATAAAGTCTCAGTGAAATACACCTTTCTTCCTTTCTTTGATGTCCGAAAATATATAAAGAAATAAAATATCAGGATTAAGGGAGGAATGATGAATTTATTCATTTTTGAATAGTACTACTAGATAATGTGTAAATTTCCGATAATTGTTAGATTGAATGTGATTTTAAAATTCATGATATGTGTGGATGAAGGTGTTATATTCACAAATAGTTGGATTCATTGATATATTTTATTCCTATGTTAGACCCAGAAAGGAATGTTTAAATTTTTAGGAATAGCTATAATCCTTCCTTTTATAAAAACCTAATAAATGAAGGTACGATCATCCATTCCATTCTTAAGTATGGAGGTCAGTTTTTGGATAAGTCGATTTTAAAATAAAACTTTATTATAACAATAATATTGATGTTTTATTTTAAATTAAAACATTTTACTAATACAACTGATATGTTTTCCGTTTATACTCTTTCTTAAAAGTACCCAGCAGTCATCCCATATCTTAACACCATATTAAAATTATTTTGGAACCTCTACCAGTCAGTTTCATTTTGTTCTTTTTTTTGTTATACCAACTGCATACAGTAACATTTTATTTCTTGAATAGATGTTTTATATACACACACACACACACACACACACACACACACACACACACATATATATATATATATATATATATATATATATTTTTAATTACATAAATTGTCTATTTTACCATAATTTAGCAGAAATACAAGTAAATTTACAGCTGATGGTCCTTAAATTTTGATAGCTCATTATAAAGCGGATTTTAAGTTTTTTAATTTGATATGTAACACGACGACCACAAAGTAAGCATTTGTATGAAAGCATAAAAAAAAAAAAAATACCGGTTGATTTTTTAGGAAAATATTTATATTATTGTTTTCATGAAGATTATAATTTGATATATATAGATATACTAGCCAGTATGAGCGGTAATATCGTAAATTGAATAAAATATATGTAAGATGATGTTTTTGGAGTTTTATATACTCATAATTTAGACTGGGGCGGGGTTACTCAGATCCTATGGTGCTTTTCTACTAATTCTAAAGACGACCTTTGTTTGAATCTAGCCGTGGTAGATAGTTATTTATTTTGTTACTGCAGTCAAGAGTCAGGCCCGTTAACCTGAGAGTAGTTGGAAGGTAGTTGTAAGTTTAAAGTCGAAATTTTTGTTTCTATCACTCCCTCTAAAAAAAAAAAAGGTCTTTAGAGAAATTTTATGAAAACAAAATAGCCTTTTGTAAATTTCAGCTTTATATTAATGATTTTACATTTTAAATTCCAATAGAGCTTTCGATCTAGTCTAGTTAAGAATCTAATTATTCCATCTTGAAAACGAATGGTGGAAGGATCGGACAGGAAGAACATCTCAAGGCTCTTAAAAGACAATCTAGGGCAGTGCTATCTTGATAACCCTCGGCATTATCCAAACTGCAACTTATGAATATGTACCACCGCTGGAATTGCCAATTCGTTACAATATTAATTGTTATCATGATAACGATAGCAAGAAAACAGTTTCCACATTCAAATATTGAATGTAAGATTTTTGAATATTAATATTGTTCAGAATTTGGTTTTTATAGTAGACTTTTTTTTTATTGGATTATTTGGATCATAAGAACTTAATTTTTTAAAAGAGTTAGTAGTTGATTTAATTTTTGTTTTCTTAATTTTCGTTTTTAAGAAAGTAGTTTTAATAATATACGTAAATATTTATTAATTTTCCACATCAGGGAGTGGTCGTGGTGTGTCGAACAGATATTGAATTGTAAGACATAAAAAAAAAACTATTATCAGATTATACACGATTTATAAAGTGACAAATTGTACAGGCACTAATAGTACAAGAGCCCAAGAGAAGAAAAAAGGCAGTTATTTCACCCCAATGTTAAATTACTTTAATGAAAACTATATATAATTACTAGTCAAAATTGATGAATTTGCCAAGTATAGTTAGGCTGTTTCAAAACTTTAAAGAAATAATTTTTCATTATAATAAATATTTACTTATTGATTTTCCACATCAGGAAGTGGTTCTGGTACCCCACAGTCATATAATATTGAATTGTATTTAGGACTTGTTACTACTGTTATCAAATTATACAAGATTTATAAAGTGATTAATTATACTGGTACTAATAATACAAATGCCCAGTAGGAGAAAAAAAGTTGCTATTTCACCCCATGTTTAATTACTTTAATGAAAACTAAAACCTAGGTAGAATAAAAAGTGGTGGCTGTTTCAAAACGTCCAAAAAAATTAATTTTTTAGTCGGAGCTCTACATCTTTAAAACTATTAACAACGCCAGAAAAGCTAAAACATTAAAATTGGAGTAAGTTTGCTAAAATATGAGGTCTTCTAGAGCTATATAAGTTCAATAGCTCCCGAGATATAGCTTTCTAAAAAGCAACATTCCATAAAAAATTCTTTAGAAAAACCAGAAGATAGTTGATTTATTTTGAGAAACATATCTCAAAAACCATACGACTTACAGATTTCTATTAGTACGCAAATTAAAGCTAGTTTAACATTCTATAAAGTAGTTT
The DNA here is from genome assembly GCF_000696795.3 of Halyomorpha halys. NCBI lineage: Eukaryota > Metazoa > Arthropoda > Insecta > Hemiptera > Pentatomidae > Halyomorpha > Halyomorpha halys. Next base: position 1,265,410 of record NW_027112950.1, on the reverse strand, counting down.
ATGAAGTTTATCTTCGTAGAAATAGTAGTTTTTATGACATTTAACAAAATAAATTCACTAAATGTTAATTTCTAATAATTAGGATAAAATTTTTAAGTTTGAAAAAATATATCTCTTTAAGCATAAGACGTATTTGTGTCTGCCAGCATCAAAATAAAGGTAATTAATCTTACTATGATATTCGTATATGAATATAAATTTTGCACATGAAATTTTGTAAATTAATTTATTTTAGCACATATCATGAAAACTACTTTTTTCTAGTTTCCTACTTTATATGACGTTAAACTAGCTCTAAGTTGAGTGCTAATAAACATTAGTAAGTCGAATGGTTTTTGAAGTACGTCAAATAGTTCCTAGGATATAGATTTCTCAAAATAAATTCACTAACCTCTGATTTTCTAGTTATTTTTTTAATGAAATAAAGCCATTAAATGTAAATAGCTAATATCCACATATTAGGTCTAGCAGGCTATTAGGACTCATATTTTAGAAAATTTACTCTATTTTAAATGATGTTCTTTTAGGTTTTCTAGTGTTGTTGTAATTTTAAAGATATAAAGCTCGGAATGAAAAAATATTTTTTTTTAACGTTTTGAAACAGCCACTACTTTTATTCCCGCTACCTACACTTTTAGACTCATTAATTTTAACTTGTAATTATACATAGTTTAAATTAAAACAATAAAAAAAGGGGTGAAATAATTGCATTTTTTCTCCTCTTGGGCTCTTAAACTATAATCACTGATTTGATTAGTGATAACAATTCTAACGACTTCATCGACCTGTTGTTACATTAGAATAAACAATGAGGAGATTCTGGAAAGGGTATTTGTTAGAAGGATAACAGAGTAATAATGCTAAGCCATAACATCATTGTGGGAAGGTCAGGGAGATTGAATTCTTGGCTGTAACTATTTTATTAGTTAAAACCTAAAACACCCTTACGATAATGTATGATTACTGAGTATCGAAACATTTTTGTTTCAAAATGTCAGTTAATATTTAAGATGTCAGTTATTTATACATTTATTTAAATATTAAAGATATTAAAAAACCAAATTACAAACATTGTTTACTTAATACGAAGTAAACATAAAAAATTAAAAAAAAACCTTCTTATTAACCTTATGTTGTAGTTAGGTTTTACGGAAATTAAAAAAAACGAAAGGAATTGATGAAAAAATAAAGGCTAGGTTAAAAGCGGCAAATACTTGTTATTATTTAATTTAAAAATTACATAGCTCATAATTTCTGTCCAGAAATGTATATATTAGAATTTACAAACTGTTTTTAAATTTATTTATTGGCATTTACAAATGTATATAAAATACAACAAACAAATTTAAAGTAAGATCATAATGATATGATAAAGCATGTATAGAAACTACTCAGTAGTAGAACTCTAAAAACATTTTACAATATCTTTAACAGTAAAAATATTACAAGGTCACGAGGATATCTCCTTTTCAGGCGGTTTTGAGGATTGCCAGGAATGGAAGATGAAGCAAGGTTAGAAGCTAGTTGGTTTGGGTGGTTAGGGAGTTTATAATGGAAGGAATATTGCGTTCGGGGTAAATCGGTTACATAAGGAACATTTAGCTCTTTATGGGTGGTTTTATTAGTAACAAAATAAGGAGCATTGAGTAAAATCTCAATCTCTCGAAGGATTTTGGATTGTAAGGATTGGATACGAGAGGAATTCGAAGGTTTATTGGAGCCCCAAAGCTCAAGGGCAGGGTGTAATTTTGTTTTTAATTAAAATATTTTTCTACGAATCCAATTCATAATGAGTAGTAGGTAAATTACAGATAGAAAGAAAGGAATTCTTTTAACATAATTTTGTGGAGGCTAGACATGTGGTTAATATCTCATTACTATCAATCTGAATTCATAAGTGATATTTGAAAAACAATTTATTCAAGAAGTCCTTGAAAGTTTGCATTGTTTGAGAAATACCTATAGAAATTTGTTTTGATCAATATTGATTATGTTTGTATTATATAATTCTATTTTGGGAGAAGAAAATGTTGATATTTTTATGTAATCATGGAAAGAAAACTAATTATATTTTATGTATTTCTTTGGGTATATGTATTTATTAAATAACATGACTTATTCTATAAGGAGAATGCATTTAGAATATAAAACTTGTGGTGTATTGTGACGAATAGTTGATGTAATATCTAGGATATGCGATAAAATTAGTATCACTGTTTTCCTCTAAACTACAATATCCGCCCTCTCTAGATTGTTCCTTTACTCTACTCCGTATACGATATGTTTTGGAGGAATCTGATTTATTTTGTCCGTATTCTGATATATAGTTTATATTTTCTCTTCTTTCGTACGCCTATAGAAGAGTCGTATATTTTAAACAATTTGTTTATATACCATGCAGAACCACCTTGTACGCATTCAATATTGGATTTGTGTTAGATATTCCTAATTGGAAAAATTGTACAGAAAATAATGTAAAAGAAAATTGTATATAAAAGAGAAAACTAACATTAAAAAAATGAGTTCACAGAAAAAATAGTAATAATAAGTAAAATATAACTGAGTACAAGGAATAAAATTAAGAAAAATTATTGGATTCCAGTTTATGCTTTTGGTGGATTTTTAATTTTTTTTCTTGTACAATATTTACTCGTATTGAGGGCTGAGTCCCTCTGCATTAGATATATTCCTAAATTTGCGAAGTTCGTCCATCGTACTTACTTGCATCTGTATTTTTAAAGTGAAATTTTTTGGATGTATTTGTTGGTCTGTATTCTATAAGAAATTGAGCCAGTTTGTAGTCAGTGCTTTTAATTATGTTGTAGTTTTGTTAGGTATTGTTCGGAATGTATTTGTGTTATGGTCGTCCTTTGTTGTCTGTTATACTCTTCGCTAAAGTCAGTAATGCCTTTTAATGTTAGTAGTAGGGAATAAGCTATGTTTATTACATGTATAATATTTTTAGCGCCCTACCTAGGTATAATATGGTTAATAGTTTAAAAAATAAACCTCACTTAGTTAATAGTTTATTATTATTCAACTTATTTCAGCCCTAGTTACCTGTTAGGTATTTGCAATAGTGAGAAGCTCCTATGTATTACAAATTAATCAATAGTCA
>NW_027112950.1:1255291-1262227 GCF_000696795.3 Halyomorpha halys | reverse complement strand
TATTTATTTATTTTTTTTTTTTATGTATTACTTTATCAATCGATATCATAAATAAAAATCTTTGTCTTCCTGATTTCCCATCCATGAGTCGCCCACTAAGAATAATGTGTTGGAAGCGGATCGGATAGTTCTGTATGGTATAGATATGCCTGGCATATATTTGTTTTTCAGAAGACATATTAAAAATAAACTTTCGCTTCTTTAAGGTCTCTTACACGTTATTTTTATGTTCTGCCCATTCAGTGCTCTGTCTATTTATTGAACTGCTCCTTTTAGCTGCTCGGTGGCTTTGCTTCATCGCCTGAAGCCTTCCATTTGTTTCTAAGTGATCTTACTATTTGAAATACCTATCTCAGTGGCTCCTTCGATTACTAAAAGGAGATCTGATTCATATTGAGCATTGCAAAAGATCTAGAATGCTATAAGAGGGAATCGAGTACGTAAATTTATCAAGTAGTTTCCGTTTTGAAAGTTGAAAGTTATTACTTTTTATTTTTGGGTTAGTTAGCAATCTTAATACTACAATTTTTTATGTTTTATAAACGTTGAACTCGACTTTTCGCACCAACAGTTTATTTCCATTTTTTATATAAGAAGAAAATTATTAGGAATGCGGTGAGTGAAGAATAAAAATAACCTAAAACTTTATTATTAGTGCCAATGTTTAGCCCATAATTTCAGGCTTTCATCAAGGCTAAGAAAAAAACAACAACATAAAATACTTCATTATTAAATGGAAGTAGAGAATAATACTGAGCATTGGACGATTACTGATAACATACTATAATAATATATAACATATATATAATATAGTAATATATAACAGGTATTATTCACTGCTAAGTAATGATATAATATTCTATTTCTTATCTTACACTCACTTTATTAGTTATATTCATCACGTGACATTACTGTTATTTCTAATACCTTCTAATCTTAGCTTATATAACTATACTCTCTTCTTTAATTCTTTTATTCTACTAACTAATTTAATTAATAACATATTCGTTTTTCTTTTTATTGTTTATGATACTTCAATTTTAAATAAGTTACAATTTGTACATGTATTTCTTTAGTCTATTTTCATATCTATTTTATTTTCTTCTTTCATTTATGTATGACAATATGCATTGTTCTAAATATTACTTGTATACCTTTGTTATTTGTTATCTTGTTTTTTGGTCTTAGCCCTGACAAAGGCCTCAAATTCTGGCCACAATATAAGTACTAACAAATAAGTTATCTTCTTATTCTGTTCTTCACTAACGGCATCCCCATCATATTTCAATTTGAACTTGTCCAAAAGGTAAATTAAATAGTTCCACATTATCGGTACAAAAACAAATTAGCATTGCAAAAATAATATTGGATCCAACTATAATTAAATAAGACCCAGACATTTTTTAATAAAAAAAAATTAATTGCTATAAATAAATATTCTAGATATTCTTCAAGATAAAAATTTTATATGAAGAAAATTATAAACTATAATAATCATCATCTTGTAACTAAGTATCTAGTAGTTTAAGAGTGATAACACTTAAAGATTTATGGATTGTCCGATACATCTTGGTTATGAATACATTATTGATTTAAAATTCATAATAATAAATAATAACTTTCAAGTGTGAAGGTGTGAAGTTAACTGACCTAGAAAGGAATAGGCGAGAAAACTTCTTAAAATATGAAATTGTTTTTAGTATCACTATACGATTTGGAAAATGTATAAATCCCCCAATTTACGTTCCTGTAATAGACATTCTTCAAAATATACCATAATCCTATCAAACAAATTTCTTCTGAATTTTTGTATTTTAGCATTTATTTTATTTTATTTTTTTTAGAGTATCCTATGGTGAATCTCGTTTAAACATATTATTGATATCTTATTCTCTAAACTAGTAAGTTTTAAAAACCTAGAATTATTTATAGGTATATTTTAAATTCAATTATTGGAAATTGGCAGAATGAACGTAAAGAAAGATTTTTTATGGATGTAATAAATATGCAATACGTTGGAATTTACTAACAGAAAAAAACTTCATTAGGAATAAAACTATCATTTTTTCCAAATTCTTCCATCATCTTTAGGACTCAATTCATTCCTACAAGCTGGCTTAAAGGTCTCTGGTATTAACATCGTAATCTCGTGTCATTCCCTATTACTCCGTGCTATGTACTAGACTTCAGTATAGTCTAACCTTGAATATTATTTACTAGTGAGAAAGTGTTTGGAGATCAAACAATACTCTTCATATTTTTAACATTTTGTGCGTTACTGGAACTTTCAAGCCATTGTAACACAAATTTTACTTTTCTCGCGTAATAGGAGTTAGGATAATAATTGGTCCTGGTTTCGAACAGTTATATGATGCTGAATTGTATGTGAGACTTAAAAAAAAATACTGTTATCAAATTATGCAAAATATATAAAGTGACTAATTGTACTGGTACTAATAGAACAAGAGCTGGAGAGAAAATGAGGAATCTATAACTCAAAAACCATTCGACCTACAATTGTTAATTATAAGAATAAGTTTTGGTTGATTGATGTGTCAAAAAATAAACCTGTACGTTTTTAGTTTTTATTGAAACTCTATTAGATTATTTTTTGACCAATTTGCTTATATTTAATAGATTTATGTATTGTTTTATTTTCCAAATTATAATGATAATTAACTCTTTTATATTATATAACTGATTCGTTGGAATTTTGAATCTCAAAAAAATAAATTAAAGTTTTGGTTTTATTTTATAATTGAAGATTTCAGAAGATATTACCGCTTTCTACAATCACCTAATTTGAGCCTTCTACACTGTCTCAAAGTTCGTAGATTTTCAAATTAAATTCGACGAATCAATCAAATCAAAGTTTGTAGTACAAGCTAATAATTCAAATACAATTTTTTTTTTTACTTGCCATGTGTTCCATTATTTGGCCAAAGCAGTTATAGGTATATTTAAACTTTCTGAAGTATTAATATTGTTAGCTATGGACATTTTTAGTTACGTCGTTCCTTTCAAATCCCGTTTTCACTGTGTAATAATAATATTAGATAGAACGAAAAGAGCTCAACTATAACTAATTTTCAAGTAATCATTTTTTAAGTATTCTATGTAGTAATTAATGTATTGACGAAGCAAATGGTTTAGTTGAGTTAAACTCATTTTGGTATTGCTCATAATAGTTATCATGAACTTTTTTGTGTATCGTTAAAACCAAATCTATCGCTATAAATATGACTATTGATTAGACTCATGTTATTAATGATATATCAAAGGAGGATAGTGATCCATCATAGCTGATAGGAAATGAAACCCAGCTGAGTTATGATATTGTAGATGACATGCCGGAGAATTCACACCTCGTCTATATTTATGCTGTGGTATAAATATATTTACATTCCGAACCCAATAATGTTAATATATATATAACAGCCTGATATTACATAAGAGTATAGTTATCACATAACGAAACTGATATTACATATTCAATGTAATATCAGGCTATGTATGCCTGGGATGTGATATAAACTTTAACCCATATAATCAACTTAGCGGTAACATTACTCCGTGGATTAGAATTTTAACATTTTTTTCTATTTTCTTGAAGATGACTCTAATAATTTTAATTAGACTCGGTATGTCATTGTACAATTATTTTAATTTTATTATCAGGTAGATTCTTTTCTCATTGAATTATATTGATACGAGTTGAATGCCGAACATCTAAAGTGGCATACTCGAAAGTATTAAGTTAATTGTGTTTGTTACAAATAATTCACAATTGCATGTTATTTACTAAATGAAATGTAATAACTAAACAATAATATAAATTGGAACATTTAATCTGAGTCTTATCTTACAATTAAAATCTATACCGCTACAACCCATGTAGGGTGCACTACTTTGTAAGAAAATATTGTTACTAGACCAACGGATGTGCAAGGAGGTGATTTGGCTAGAATTAAACTTCACCTCCAGGCAGATATTTTAAATTTAATTACATAATTAAATTTAAATCGGCTCTATTACTTATTACTTTCAGTTGCCAATATATGTTATGAATAGTAAAGGTAATTATTTGGATTGTGCAAAATATTTAATTAAACTTTTTTAGTTTCACTTACAGAAGTATGCATTACATTAAGAGGCAGTAAACTATAACCGAGGAGATATAATTTTAAAGACGCTGATTATAAGTTTCTGTCCATGAAAATATTCAATTTTTGTTTTAAAGGAAATGATACGGTTTGCGGTTCCCTGAATACAGATTAGCAAGTCTGCATTGGCAAGCAAAATGGTTTGTGGTAAACAGTTCATAACGAAAATTTATATGAAATTTATATTAAATATACAGTGGGCATGATATGCTTAGGATGTTACAGAAGTACTAGTTTAGAGAATCAATTTTACAATTTTTTAGCATTTTCTCAAAAAGTTTAACAAATTTAATTAAATTTTGTAAATCAATGGTACATTGTGTGATTTTTAATATCAGATATTTTTCATCCTCGTTAAGATAATTAATCTGGGTTTAAAGGACGAATTTTTACATTTTCATCATCTAAAGTACCTTTGATTTTCCTTATTTAACATATACAACCAGTTTCCATTGTTAGGCATAATAATAAATGCGCGAATACAAAATATTATAGAATTTAAAAAATAAATATTGGAGAAAAGATGAAAAATAGAGATTAAGCGGTTAATGTCATGAACACCCGGCTTTAACCGATCGCTTTCATATATTCTTTTGTTTTACAGTTGTATTGGTTATTTTCACCTGAGAAAAAATCCAAAAATTAATTTTTATTAGTCAGTGAAATTTTTATGATATTTGCACCCCACAGGAACAACATTAAAAGAACTAAAAAATCCAATCGCATGCTTATTGTTATATTATTTCAGATTGTGATACTTGATAGCCATTTCCAAACTTCTAAAAAGAGGAAGGTTTGGAAGAGGAAGGGCTGGTGAACTTTAAAGCAGACAATTAAAGTACTAATCAGAGGGCACTATCTCAGCCCTTCGTGCCCTATCTCCCATCTACCCGCTCCTTTCTTCCCTTCCTTCGGCTTAGACCTCCTTCCGTTTTTTAATATATATATTTATTCCACGGATCCTTGTCAATTTTCTCGCTTTGGCATGAATATTACCCTTCTCCTTTAGGAAGGAGAGATAACTATGGATATCAAAGATTGGAAAAAAATTATAATTTATATCAAACAAAATTGCAGTTTTATGCTGGTGAGAAATTATACTGCTTCTTTAAATCTGTGGATAGATTCGTTTAGTTAAATAAATTTTTAGTTGGAGTACAGAGAAAATATATATCGAATTTTGATTCCAAATGTAATCTAACAAGCCTGGCTATGAACGCTTTTCATTTAGAACTATATCTTTAAATTCACCTACAACACTAAAAAAAAACAAAAAACAAACAAGATATAATTGGAAGTTGAGTAAATATTCAACATCAACAATTTCTTTTTTTATCTGAAACATAAAGAAATATCATTTTTTAAAATTATATAAATATATAATGTACAATATTTACCATATTGCTTTGGAATACCGTTTTATACAATACAATTTTCCTGATACTTATTAAATTTTACACAGTTACTGTATTTTACATTTTGGTACAAATAACAACAAAAAACATTGAATTAAAGTAAAATAAACATTATTAAGTAAGTTGAAATACATTCATAATAATTCATATTTAGATTAATATATTTTTGGTTCTTCTGTATTTTTATCTATATTTTTATGGGTTGTAATTTCCTGTTTCTGTAATTAGATATTTTAATGGGTTGCGACTGGAAAAAATTTTATGTCAGTTTATGTATTTAATCCTGTGCGGTGTCTATCTTTAATTTAGAGTGAATTCTAGATAGTCTTGTGTGATATGGATAGTACAATAGTTCCCCAGATTTTATCGAGAAGCAATATTTTTTTCCAAGAAATGAAAAATTAATATTTTGTAATTTTTTGAAAAAAAAAACTATTATTCAAGAATATATAAACGTACATATGAATATTATAAATCAAATAAAAACTAGTTTAAAGTATAGTTTTGAATATGGGTACTCAGTTTTGCAAAAAAAAATTCAGATAATGTTGGTCTTTAGATGTTTTGAAAAAACATTGGGGTTATGACAAACTATATCTCCTAATCTATTTGACGTATAAATAAATGGTTATTATGACTCAAATTTAATCTAGTTGAATGTACTATGATGTATTTTATAACGCATTTCTTCGGTTTTTTAGAAGTTTCCAAAAGTTTTTTCCAAAACTTTTCAGGGGATACTATTTGCTTATTTAAACAATAAAATGAAAGAAAATGAAAAATATATGCAAAAAAAAAATTATAATTTTATAAAATAAAGTACAAAATAAAAGTGAGAAACGTGTATAATATTGTTTTAATATTTTATATTTAATTTATTTATTATTCAACCCATTCTTATCGAAACTGCATTAAAACTATTCTACACCATTACAAGTTATCGCTATATTGTTTAAATATTTTTCCGAAACAATGGTTTTGTATTGCGTGATTTCTCCAATAAGATCCATACATATAAAAATGTTCTCTCCTTACTTCTCGTACTTTTTATTTAATTGATAAGGCTTCAAATGAGAAGGGTGAAAAGGAAATTGATTTGTGGCCATATCTATGCGGCTTTCTCATCTCGGATACACTTCGACCTAAATAAAGGCTAAAAATAGATGTTCACCTTGGCTAAACTGACAAGGAAGAGCAGATTTAGAGCCTTCACTTCAGAGCTCCATGCTTAGTTTCAGCTGTTGTCATTATTAAAATATTTTTATCTATTTGTTTCTTTTCTTACGTTCAAGTGCTGTGTATTTTATTTTTATTACAAATGATAGTTTTATTTAAAAAAATATAATTTTCATTATTTT
>NW_027112950.1:1223572-1255206 GCF_000696795.3 Halyomorpha halys | reverse complement strand
CATATATCAACCATACATATCTGTCTTTGTTTTTTCTCAGTTGAACGATTCTCCCATATGCTAAACTATTTTTTATGAGATTATAATTTTTTGACAAGTATTATCATGATTTTGTTGAGAGTCTTTAACGTACTACTGCAAATATATTTTTTTTTTTAACGTTTCTGAAACGCATAGTTCAAGGTTCATTCTCACAACTCCTACTGGGCTAGTTAAAGTCCAAGAGTCCGGGGGATAAAAAACAGTTGTTACGTTAAATAGTTCCCGAGATACACTTTTTTTTAAAAAAGCAACATTTTATAAGAAAAATTAGTACGTGAATTTATTTTCGGAAAACTATATCTAAATAATTTACAAGCTACTTGAATGTACTTTAAAGTAGTTTATAACCTTTATCTACGTAGAAGTAGTAGTTTTCATGAAAATTGATTAAATAAATTCTCGATGTTTAAAAGAACATTAATGTTGTGACATATAACTATATCTCAGGAACTATTTGACTATTTTAAATGCACTGTAATGTAGTTAATAATGAATATTTTCCTAAGTGTAGTAGTTTTCATGAAATTTGACTTAAAATTTAGTCGTTTGTCTCAGTTTTGGCAGATTCATCAATTTGGAACCCTCACAGAAGACAGGAAACTACACGTTGATTCCGACTATTACAGCATAATAAATGTATAAATACATAAACGGTCTTAACTTCCAATTCATTACAAAAAACTGATCTACCTGACAATAATAAGGCTTAATCTGAACATACGGAGTAAACTTTAATTTACTAAACCTTCGAATTCCTCTCGTATCCAATTCTTACCATCCAAAATCCTCAATGATCTTTACTTTGTCACAAATAAAATCATACATAAAGATCTTAATGTTCCATATGTAACCGATCTAGCTCGAACCAGGAATCATTCCTTCCATTTTAAACTCCTAAACCATCCAAACCCACTAGTTTCTAACCTTGATTCTCGTTCCATTCCTAACAATCCTCCGTTGGGACTGAGAAAAAGATTTCCACGAGACCTGTTAGTGTAAAAAACCCATTAGAGTGCCACCTATGGGTAGTTTCTTTACACGCCTGTATGTGTCCATAATAAAATACATCAAATTTACTAAATGTATAGTTATGTATAGTTGCTAATTCCAACAGGGATAATAAAAATATATATATTGATGTTCTTATAATATATTCTTTTTTTTTTTTACTGTTTATTTTCTATTAGCGGTTCGTGTCCTGTCTCTTCTCGCCTTATTTAATTAATTCTATTATTTTTTCTCTTTATCTATTTCTCTATATCAAGAGCTTCTTTTCTCTGGAATTTCATTTCTGTAGCTAGTATTCAGCTTTCTATTTGTTTAATACACGGCCAACTTTTAGCTGGAAAGATAAGTGTTGGTATAAAGACTTATTTATACACGTTACGGAGTTAGTGGTACCCATTTCGCCCTTTCCCTATCCGCTGGTTTATAATGGAATCTAACCTATCATCACTAATTTTGACTCGAAGACATATCACTCGAGTTTTAAGCCATTACAATTTACAGTTCCTAGTTCCCTAGAACCACTTTTCGAAACCACTTAAGTACAGAGTGGTGTCTAAAAGTTATTTAAGTTAATTAGTCTAAAAAACTAATTTAAAAATGACCAATAGGCGAAATGTTAAACACTGCTAACTTAGATCTGAAATCATATTTAAAATATTTTAATTATCCAATTTTACATTGGACTGACATATCAATTTAAATTTTTTTTTTCACTTTTGTTTATCTATATTTTTTTTTGTATTTAGCGCTCTGAAACTATTTTTTTCTTTTAGAGCAGAATAGATGTCTTCTCAAAACAATGAATGAACTATCTACATCCCGACTACCCGGAAGCATTAAGGAATTGAATGCAATACCTCTCTTCTCCACTATAACCCTTCTATAGTGGAGGGATATGGCAATGTTTTAAATGCAAGCAATCTTTAAAAGTCACATCCTTTTTTTTTTTTTCTCTACATTGTCTAGTTTTTTGTCCCTACAATGTCATCTTAGGAAATATTTATTTTCTTCTGATGATGAGTAAAAAGTAGGTTTTCACTTAAAACTTGTCTATTATTTAACTTATGTTTTCTCTTCAGCACGGAATATTGTAACTCTATTCATAATATTTTGAGTAAAGAGTCTTCTTTATCTATTATTTTAGGTGTTCACATAGATACTTTTCTACGTTTCGGGATACTCCCTTATCATTTGAACTTATATAAGATGATACTAATATAGCTTACTATGAAATTGATAGTACTAAGAGCTTAGAAACTTAAAAATTAATTTTTCAAGATTAGTAAGAGATTTCATTCAATATTAAGTATATTTAATTTTATTTAATAACTTAATATTTAAATGAGGTGATGGGTTGGGTGCTGACAGTAAAAAACAAATAAGAAAAAAAGCGTATTTATTAGTGCCAATGTTTCTGCAAGAATTTTAGGCCTTTATCATGACCACTGGTACAGGTCTTAAACTAAAGTGGCTTTGAGTTCAAGTTTGCACTTGAAACGTGAACCAGTCGCTCTGATAAGGGTCTGAAATTTATTTCTATTTCCTAAAAAATAGAAACTAGTATTTTATATAATATTTAATAAGGGTAAACGAGTAGCTTGGAGTTTAACTCGGCCAAATGCTGTGTAGCAACAGTTCTCAGGAAATAAAAAAAAGAAAAAAAAAACATGCTTCACCAAAACAACAAAAATATTCAGCTACCTAAAATCTAGGTACCTAACCTAAATTTAAAACCTAAGGTTTAGAAAAGATTTTTAGGTCAGGTGGTCCGAATTCTACCTTATGATTGGCTTCACTGGACCTGGCCGTGTTTGGAACAGAGATGTTGCGGCGTTGGCCGTACTGTCATAGAACCTATGGAGGTTCAAAACATGGGTTTGAACTCATTTTTTACATGTTCGTAACCAGTTTTTTACACGTTAACTGCCAACAACGAGACACCTCGTAGTAAACGATCTCGCCTAGATCCCCCACTACGAGTTATCTCTTAGTAGAAATACTAGATAACTTGTGGTGGGCGTAGTAGAAATGAATTCGAACTAGCTAGCCAGTCAACGTGTGAATGAAACAGCTACAGTATTGGATAAAAGATAAAACAAGCTAACGGAGACAATGTCTTAACCTTATTTATTTAAAAAAATATATAATTTGGGGTTTTTCGTATCAGAGCTACTAATAAACCTTTATTATATCCTGGCCAGGAGATAATTATGTTCCTCATATTGAAAATTAATTAGCTTTCGAACTCAAATATAAAAGGGAAAGTTTTAAAAATCTTAGTATTTACATTACTCTCTTAATTTTTTGAAATCTGTACAAAATAATATTTCACCATAAATAATATAATATAATATTGATAAATTATAATCTTTCGATGCATTATATTTTAAAGAATTTTCAAAATAACCCGATTTCATAAGATGTTTCATAGAAAATCTTGTCAAAAGTGTGAAATTAATGAATTCGACTAGTCACCGATAACAAAATTAATTTTTATTTTTTTACATTATAACTTAATTTAGTTATATTATCATGATATATAGGTAATTAAAACAAATGAAATTAATATTCAACGATTACCGAATTATTAATATTTTATATATACTGGAAAACATTCCTAATTCTTCTTGTTTTTCGTGAAAATACTGTCTCAGTTTTATTTCGGGCTATATAATTAAAGACAAGATTATTTTAATTTTTTTCTTGAATTTTTATTTTCTTTCATTTATAAACATCGCTAATATTGTGTCAATTTAACATAAATTGCAATGTGTTAATTTCTTGTCTGCCAAGGGCTACTCTTCATTTTAATGAGTATAGCATATTTCTTGTAATCGTCCTGAAATATGTCATAATTTCTATTAGTACAGGAGCCCAAGAGGAAAAAAAGGCAGTTATCTCACCCCAATTTTTGATTACTTTAATGAAAACTATGTATAATTTATAGTTGAAATGGATGAGTCTGCCAAGTATAGGTAGGGAAAATATAAAATGGCGGATTTTTCAAAGCGATAAAAAAATATTTTTTTCCATTCGGAGCTCTATATCTTAAAATGTAGGAACAACACAAGAAAACCTCGAAAACGTCATTTAAAGAAGAATAAATTTGCTGAAATATGAGCCCTAATAGAGTTATTTACTTTAAATAGTTTTCGAGATATAGCTTTTTAAAAAGCAACATTTCATAAAAATGTTGTATGAGACGTACGGAAAGACCATTAGTTAGCGAATTTATTTTAAAAAATTTATATCTCAAAAACCATTTGACGTACAGATGTCTATTAGCACTCAAATTAAAGATACGTTAATCAGTTATGAAGTAGTTTATTATGTTTATCATCGTAGGAGTAATAGATTACATGAAATTGTCTAAAATAAATTGATTTATAGTTGTTCGGACAAATTTTCATTTGCCAAATTCATATGAATATGTGAATATCATAAAAAGTACTACCCCTACGAAGATAAGTGTCATAAACTACTTTATAGTAATTTAAATTCCCTTTATTTTGAGTGTTGTATATATATATTATTTGAGTGTTGCATAAGGTAATATAAATTGTAAGAAATTAACTTTAAATGATGTAAAAAACGTACGTTTATATAAAGTGTATTTTATATAAAACTGTTGATATATTTTAATAGGAAGACTTTAGTAGTATTTAAGACATCAATAAAAACTTTGCATAGAATGTTTTGATATTTTATTCTAATACGTATTGGCTAACATTTATTGGGCTCTATTTTCCATCCTTATTAATTAACCTAGATTTTTTCTACTTAATTGGGGTTTTAAGAGCTCTTCTACTCCTTCAATTTTTTTCTATTTGATTCTCTAAATAACCATATATAATCAATTTTTCGTAAATGTGCATTTTTTGATGAAGATTTATATAACAAAAGTAACGACGATGCTTATAATTCTTAATGTGCAATTATCACAAAACTTACTACTCCATATAAAGTGAGAATTATATTATGCTCAATCAGGCCTAGTAAAAGTTATGCGAAACATCACACAATTTTTTTTGCTGCAACATAAAACACTTGTTTCTGTTATCAAATCACTGTATATTTGAAACGATTTATTAAAAAAAAAACAACAGTAATTTCTCTAAATCATATCTATGTTTTCTTTTACTTTATTGCCGTAAATAGGTAAGTGTAACTTTTTTCCCTCCCTTTGTCATCCGTTGTTCATGTGTTTCTTGTTATGGTCTAATGACATTTTACTAACTTTAAATTTTTCTTTCCAACTTTAATACATTATATTCCCACACTACTTATCTAATTTCGAAAGTAAGTTTTTAAAATAGTGAAATATATGCTGTTTTCTTTTAGTTAATCATCAATTTATATTCTTTAATTTTTATTACTCTTAACATTTGAGGCGGTTACTTGGAATGGATGATAAAGGGTAGGACAGAGCAGCTAATGAAATTGTTACAAATTAGCTAATGACCAAGGGATTGAAGAAAAATCTTAATTAATACGTCTTCAGTAACATATAAATAACACCTTTTAAATGTTTTAAACGACAATTATATTGTTAAAATATTGATTTTTTTTGGAGTGGTGGGGAGAAGGTGGAAGAAACATTAAAAGTTAATTTGTTAAAAAATAATAAGCGTAAAAACTTAATCTTGTGCAGTGCACTGCATTACACAGCCTTCACTCATTCTCCCACTTACAGCTGAAATATATCCTCTCTTTCAGAACAGATAATCTATATTGCCGCATCGATATTTTTCCGAAATAATTCTCGGACGTATTCCAATTTTAATAAAAACAATAATATTTCTCGTTTCAAAATTTTAATGTTTTGTTTTGTAAAAATATTTTATAGTTATAAAAATATAACATTGAATTAAAATTTACATTGTGTTCTAAAGCATTTATTTAATGCTAATTTTTTATAGAATCAATATTAAAAATGCTAAGAATGATTCATGGAGTTAGTTAAGATAGGTTTAAGTGAACTAAAAAACGTTTATTAGAAAATGTATTTATTACAGCGTTGTTCGTCATTATCTATTAACTTCGAAAAATTTCTATGCTACATATTCTATTTTCTCAAATCTTTACCTTTCCAACGGTATATAATACGTCTATGTTATTACTTCCAGAAATTTTTTTTTCAACCTGAAAAAAATGTGTTTCCTTATATCTTCTAAAGGTAAATATCATAAATTATTTCATAGTTTAAATTTCATTGTTTTAACTTTTAATAAACATTTCAAAGGGTTAATTGTTTAAAAAAAATGATGGTACTTCAGAGTTTCAATGTTCAATGTTTTAAATATTCTTCATTTAAGTCCTGTCAGACATTTTCAATGAGGATGAAATAAATCTGATGATTTTTTTTTTCTAAAGTTTGATTATTTCAATCACAGGGTGAGAGGAATGCGCTGAGATCACAAAGATCTTCAGGGATCCTCAGGTTGATAGTGTAAATATTGTATATAGCAGTATAATTGGGACTGTTGATTATTTTCTTTGTTTATTTTTCATGTACATTGTTGAAAAATTTTCTTTATCCTTCTTTTTGTATATAATTTGAAAGAGATTTTATTTATTCATTTGTACTTTTTTTTCTATTTATTTATTTATGTTTATTATTATGTTATTTTATTATGAATGTGATCAGTTATCACTATTACCTGTTGCTCAACAACGTATTTATCAATAAATAAAAATTTAAATTTTGAATTAAAAAATGGTTTAAATTATTGTACATCAGTTGTAGTGTTATCGATTCCCGTTGCTGTGACCTATCTCTTATTCTAACACTCCAGTCTTTTCTTAGAACCATTCTATAATATCCTGTTTGACAATATGTTCTCGTTCTATTTTGTATTACTACATAGGTTTCGATTTGACTACAATCGCGTTTCAAACTTCCCGCAGAATTGAGCCGTTTATAGAACGATTGTGTGTTTCTAAAATTAGTTATATTAGTGGTGATTATTTGTCCGTCATTGTCAGGAGGCTTTAAACCAAGTTACATTCATCAAAGTGGATTCTAAACAGACATCTCCGACTGATGTAGTGCCAAATAGCTGAGAAAAGAAATAAAATTGTAAACGTTTTCATTGGTTATTAGCAGTGATTACGGCGTCAATTACTGATATTAACAACCGTTGACAGAATATACTCCATTTTATATACTTTTGTAATATTCTTTATGTGTATTTATAATATTACCGAAATGTACGATGTTGGATTTCGTCAATACTACTTGTGGATTTTTGTTTGGACGGGCGTCATTGGGTCAATGTGTCTAGACATTGGTGGTATCGGCCTCGAACCTTTCGCTAAGCCTTTATTATTATTACAATAATATTTGGAAATGTTTATATTTATTTTCATTTAAGCATTCGTCTTAATAAAATAGGTTTTACTTGGCTAATCAAGGAATCTTGTTAAGTAAAACCTCAACTATCGTCTATACGTTACAAACGTCTAATATCAATTTCGTTCATATGTTAGTTAAAAATTAGTATCCGATAGAAAACTCAATAGGTGTAAAGATATATTATTATATGTTAGAGTTCAACCTATTTTTGTAAAATGTTTTTCATCGTTTTAGTGCCAGTTTTCTATCTACCTCCGGTGTCCGAGTGATAGGCATAGTTCTAGAAATTACTCGATTTACTGTTAGTATATCGATGAAATTGGCTTTACCACTTCTTATTGGATTCGATAAGGAATCATGTGGAGCAGTGGTTTGTAATTTAGTGATAATAACAACGGCTTCGCGAACTGAAAGGTTCGATGCTGATGCCTCCAATGGTTTACTACATACATATCTCTAGTGATGACCCTGGGAACCTAAATCTACTCAGTCCTAAAGCTTGTATTGACTTTTACCACTTTTAATTTCCCCTCCTTAGTCACAGGCCAAAAACAAATTGTAAAGAGAAGTTTTTTTTTTTTTTATTTATTTATTTGTTGATATTTACAACTGTATAAATAATACAACTAGTAAATTTGATCATAATGACATAATGATATGATACAGGGTGTAGAGAAACTACCCAGTAGTAGAACTCTAAAAACAGTTTACAATATAAGGTCACGAGGCCATCTTCTTTTCAGGCGCCTTGGAGGATTGCCAGGAATGGAAGAGGAAGCAAGGTTAGAAACGAGTGGGTTTGGTAAAGAGAAGTTAAATAAACAATAATAATTAATAGTAAGTTTATAATTAATAGTTAATTAAAAAAAAATTGCAGAAGTGATTTCTATCCCTGACTGACTTACATGAAATCACTCACAAAACTCACAACTCCTAAGGACTACGATTGTACTTTAGAAACGATTATAAATTGGTAAATGCGTCTGAAACGGTATAAGAAAAATTAAATTTATTTATGTTTTATATTAATACTATTTTTTTTTATAAATAGTGGTTAAATATATTATAAAAGTCTTTAGAATTACGAATAATTATCATTTAATCATCTATGTTCTCTAAAACGTTTTTCAACACTTAGAAAAAATACGGGACTCACAATTAACTCTTATCTATCTGATCTTTTACATTTCATTATTTTATTATCTATTATTATTTAATATAAAATCGCATTTTATTTTTTAAGTAAAAATTTAGAAAATTATATCTTTAAAATGATGTATATTTATATAATTTAAAAAAATCTTTTGAATGTTAAATCCTTATTTTCAAAACTACGGTAGCACCTGATAGGTAAAATATTGACTATAACATATTAGAAGAAGAAAGAAAATGGAAAATAGATCCATGTGGAAAAGTAAAGGTTCACTAAAGAACTCGGTACTTACACACCGTGGGTCCATACTCAAAGTAGCTTTGTGTTCTCCTGAGTTTTACAATGTCAAAACGACCTATCTGAATATGTGATTAGTTAAATTCACAAAATAATACAATTAACGTTAATACGAGTATAACTTTATAATATCTACTATCTCTTTCATATGCAACCATAAATATTCTAATAAATTTGCAGATATGCCACTTTTCCTTTATAGAAGCTTTACATTACATTACTACATTTACATAAAATTAGTTTCTGCAAATTACCAATTTAATTGGTATATTATCAATTGAAAATGCTCTTCTTCCCTCACTTTGTATTATCGTGATGGAATTGAACCATTTTTGATTTGTTATTTTTTTAAATGTAGACATGTATCTCCGATTGGTTTTTATCGTTGAATGTTTTGTTTAAATTGATGATTCTTTTCCAGCGAAGGCTTTTAAATTTGACATACGTTTTCTCATCTCGTCCACTGGTCACCTGGCATCGAATCCAAAGATACTCGAGCTCAATATAGCGTGACATGTAATCTTATAGGTTTAGAAATAATTATTGATAGTTTGAAAAGGACAGTCAGAAATATATTCCTATATTGAAAGCATACTAGTAACTAGACTATAAATAATTGAAATTACATGAGATAAATAAATATAATTTAATAGATGGAATAATTTGGGACATACTGTTACTTTATTGGTATAATTTCATCTACACTATGCAGCAGTTGAGAAGCAATAAGTTGCGTAGAAAACAGCACGGCTGAAGTTTCCATAACTTACCTGAAACATAATGTAAAAAAAAATTAGAAATGTCAAGTATTTATTAGATTATTTAATTTTATTTGCATTTTCTGAAATTTTCTACTACATTCATACAATACTACAAAATATGATTATGATTAGCGAAGCAATTGATAGTACATTAAATCAAAATTTATTGTCATTCAACATTGCTATAAAACCAACCGGTCACTGATAGTTTAGCGAATAATTATTTAATTCTAATGAATGGACGCTTTAACGTCAAATAGCTGATTGATTCGTGATGAGTCATCTATGAATCAGTTATGAACTATATTTTCGTTTCTACATACTTTTCAACAAAATACATAACACGTGATTAACCTCCGAATATTCTACATTTTGTAATATAAATGGATTTACAATTAGAACAAAGCGTTATAAAATTCATGCATTTACTTGTTTTGGGCACATTCAAATAGAATATGCTAGTACGATAAATTGTTTACCTAAACATGTGATACAATAGAAACATAAAAAAAAAAAATTAAAATCATTTATGGAAATCAATAATTATAAGTAATTGGCACTTAACATTTAACATTTCTTATAATTTAAAATAAAAATAAAATAAACATATATATTTATTTATTAGCAAAATCAGAGGAAAATCTTATTGCACATCTTATTTAGAAGATAAATATCAGGAACTAATTTTTATTTCTCATCCTTTTTTTATTGTCGATAAAACAAATACAGTACATACACATAAATATATACACACGATTGAACTCAGATCCTTTTATCGTCGACATGATGTACGATATTTTATTAAAGGAGAAGACCAAAAATATTAGAAGAAAGTCTTATTATTAATAATTCTTTTTTTATTTATAAAAATCAAAGAGACAAAAATTACAAATCTTGTTTAGAAGACAGGTCTACAGATCTAATTTTTTTTTTTCTTACCCTTCTTTTATTGACACTAAAACAAACACTATATAAATGACTCAAATATATATTTATATGATAGAGATGAAATCCTTTTACTGTCGACCTGTTACAGTATCTAGTGGAGGCCATAACAAACAATAACAATTCTTCCCGGCCAACCCGCCCCGCTGAACCCCGATTTGGCGGCGTTCTTACATCACCTTTGAAATATTTATTTCATACGGGAAGAGGAGGCTTAAGTTCATATATTAGTTAAAACGAGTAACATTTAAAACGCCCTCGCTATGTCGGGATTTAACGGGGCATGTTGGTCAGTAAGGTGATTCTATAACTTTTTTTTCGATGTCATGACTTCTCATGCCTACACACACTTTTTTGTTGAAGATATTACTGCAAATTTTTGTATGAGATAGCAGGTATGAATTAGACCTTTATTTAATGTTAAATGTTTGAAATTAAAAAATGACAAGATTATACCTATTACAGTTGATTCAAACACTTTATCTAAACTCAGTCCATTAAATTTATTTTGTTTTGTTCTGTGAACCTTTTAATTTTTTCATTAGTACTTAGCTAAACCAATACCACTCACACAGGAAAAATGAAAAAAAAAAAAAAAAAAAACTTGACATGGCGTACATCAACCAATAGCTTAGTAGTATATAGTGCTCTTTAATCAAATCCTAACCACACCTCAATGTTGGTCAAAACTCGTAATATCTAGCTAACGTATTACTTAACTAATTCCTTTTATGCTTTCAAAAATTGAGATTTCAAAGAAGATAAGAATTCCAAATAATATTTTACGCTTGAGTATTGAGAAAATTGTGAAATTATCAATATTTATTTGATAATTATTCAATATCCTTAATAATTAATCGAACATTTACTTTTGACGGTAGTAGTAAGGAAAATCTCCTATTCCTAAAACAGTCATTTGTACGCTTTGGATTCTTACCAATCTACATACGCCTTTTATAATCGTTTTTAATGAAATAATTAAGTAATATTTATATTTATTATCAATTAGTAATATTATTTTATTATTTACTACCGGTCTGTATGTATATATTTATTATTATTATTATTATATAATAATGTATTATATGTATGTATGTATACATAGATATATAAAAATATATTTTCATATATTTATTTATCTTCTGAACTCAGCATCTTCTCTAAGACAGGTGTTTGGAGTACGATGGTGTGGTGCAGAGTAAGCTCAATCAAATTCTTTATCCATCAAACGTGACCAAGATATAATTTTAAAAAAATCCGTTTTCCACGATATCCAGGTTATGTTCTAAACTACTAATATTGCGAGCAAGTTATTTATAATTTGTATAATTTATATTTATAATTAGAAGTATGTAAATGCTACAGAGGCTCTGTTTGTGAAAACTGAAACTTTATAGGAGATATCAGTTGCAAATAGACCTATATTCTGTATTGAATTTTTGCTGTAAGTTAAAATTTTTCTTTAGTATAAAAAAAAAAAGAAATTCTACTCAATACACTTGACAAAAAACGATAAATCTAAACTCAGTCAGTTACATTTTTGTTCTTTTGTGAACTTATTAACACATAATAATTTACTATTCTGAACCATTCTTTGTTAATAAAACTTGCTATTTTGAAAAAGCAAAAATAACGCACTTCAAATGTCTAGCGTTTGTTTATGGAAACGCTTGGTAGATGCCAAGATATGTTAACAAGTGTGAAGAAGCTCGAAATCTAATTAATTATGACTATTTTACATGAGATTAGGTAGAATGTTTATATTATTTTTATATGACTAAAGTTGAGGACATACAACAGCAACAGAGTGAGAATGTCAAGATTTCTTATGTCCGCCGTGAAATAAATATTGACTGACCCAGTTGGGATTCGAAACCACTACGTTCTGAACCAAGCAACCAAGGTGAGCTATTAGTTCCTCTAACGAATAACCCATGGTAATTGATTCGCGAAACATTTTCGAATAACAAGCTTATTTGTGATAAAGTTAAAACATACTTTACGAAGGTGAACTTGTCAAATAGTGTTACTTAATATTATATTTGAAGGTAAGATTTCTTCGCCATGTTTTACTGATTTTTTCCCTTGATTGAAAGCAATGGCGTGTAGATATATTTCTGTACATCACCCCAATTCCCGTTATCATACGCAAGGTGCAAATTAGGTATGTAAGTCCATTTTAAAAATATTTTTTCTATTCGATATATTATAAAATTATAGAAATATTTACTTTATATATAATCTTCTCAATTTCTTAAGACTGTTATTTATTTTTTTAAATAAATTAAATGTTATCCTTGTTAAGTCTCAACATTCTTTATTATATAAATAGTCCAACGTTTCGGCCAATTCGACCATTCTCTAGGACAATCTAACAATTAACAGCTTATTATACATTGATTTATAACAATTTTAACAATAAGATTATTATTAATAATTTAACATACCTTAAATATAAATTTATACTTCACATTCTAATTTTAAAATGTTTTGCAGGCTATTCTGCCCAGTTCATTACTTACAAGTCAAATTACCGTATGAAAAAAGTCAATTAATAGGGAATCATATTAATTATTATCAAGCTTACCTAAACTTATGTTACCTATTTTGTCATTTACAATTTCATTAACTTTTAAAACTTTTAATTTCAGTTCATCTATCATATAAACAAACTCTTTTTAACTTTCCTTACAAATAGTCCATAATACATGAGCCCAAGAGTAGAAAAAATGCAGTTATTTCACCCCAATTTTTTATTACTTAATTGAAAATTAGGTTTAATTACTAGTCGAAATTGATAAGTCTGCCTAGTATAGTTAGGGGGGATAAAATATGGCGGCTGTTTCAAACTTTACGAATAATTAATTTTTTATTCGGAGCTCTATAACTTAACAATTACTAACAACCATAGAAATTCTAAGAGAGCATCATGTAAAGTAGAGTAAATTTGCTAAAATGTAAGCCCTAATTGAGCTATTTTCGTTCGATAGTTCTCGAGATAAAGCTTTTTAAAAAGCAATATTTCATAAAAATGATGTATGGAACTTCTGTACTGAAAGATCAGTAGTTAGTGAATTTATTTTGAAAAACCTATATCTCAAAAGCCATTTGACGTTCAGATGTCTATTAGCATTCAAATTAAAACTAGTTTAATGAGCTATGAAGTAATTAATGACATTTATTTTCGTAGAAGTAATAGGTTTCATGAAATTTGCTAAAATAAATTTATAGTTGTTCGGAAAATTTTCATTTGCCAAATTTATATTCATATGTAAGTCTCATAAATACTACTACCCCTACGAAGATAAGTTTCATAAACTACTTTATAGTAAGCTAAATTTCATTTATTTAAAAATCCCAAAATCCTGATTTCTTGTCCTTCAAATTGTTATTACAATTTTTAATTTTATTGTTTGGTCTAACATAACGAGCATTCATCAACATCATAATCATTAAATGAATTCTGGATATTTTCTGGTAAACCATCTATATAGTTGAATACATAATATTTCTTATTAATTGCTTTGTTTTTCTATTATTTCCATTCTATCTTTGAAATTTTTGAGGTTTATATTCCAAATTTTGTAAATTAATTTTTTTTTGGGTAAACATTTTCTTGACAAATTTTAAATATCTTACTTTATACTCTATACAGCCTACTATCATCAGTTATTCTTGTTGCCTTGTTTATATAATTATCAGTACATTGTATAATTCAATATCGAATTATGCTTGTTACTTTCTTTGTCCTTTCTGTTATTATATCTATGCCTTGTCTTATCATCAGATAAAAATCTTTGTTCTCTTAATTTTTTAATTCCATAGTGAACTTAAATCTGTCATGGTAACTGTTCAATGCTTCGAACAATTCATTTTTTAAGAAATATTTACTATTATTTATATAATCTAGAAATCACGGTGTTATGAAGACGTAACTAATGCTTCGTATATAACGTTTATGCTTGTTATTATTATGTCTTCGAGCAAGACAGTTCATTTATTTATGAATTATGAAACAAAAAAATGATGGCAACTATATATTAAAGATTTCTATTATTATTTTCTAATGTAAGTATTTATATGTTTATTTTTATCTTTGTTTAACTAGTTAATTTTTATATCTCTATTGAGGGAGCTTTGCATTTCTTTTATATTCAGTTTTTTATGACGTTAGGTCATTCCATTTTTTCTTTTATCTGAATTTTTTTAAATAGTTTATTGCGCCATCACCAATTGCAAACAGATAAATAATTATATAATGACTAAAATATTAAAAAAAATATGATAAATTAAATATTAGAAATATGATAAATTAATAAAGAAATCATAGGTTTAGAAATATAATAGAGGAAAGTAACGCGATTGTTGTAGGTTCGTATGTGTGAATGTAGGTACCACATATTCTCTGATATGAAATCTATTACAGTTGAAATGCAAATCCCATGTTAAAATTAGATGGTATGCTGCACCGATGTCGATGTCATTGCAGGGGAAGGGGGAATGCAGAAAGAGATGAGAGATGTGGCAAATAGAGACAGAACATGTGACAGATGTGTTTCGGAACAGCCGAGTTAGGGATTTTTGCCTTGTCCCGGTATTGTCGCGTCCCGATAAGAGCGATGTTTACTCCGATCTGATGCCGGGCTTCTCCCATTCCCTGTGATTGATCTTCTCTTCCTTCTTCGTTCATTTTTTCCTTTCCCGTCACAGAATCAAGGCCGCGACACCACGAGTTATTTGGTAATGTAGGCTCCTATGGCTTTATTATAGGTATCTTGGTATTAATAGTATTCTGGAGAAATAGTTATCTGTCTTGGTATATTAGTTCTGTGTTAATAGAAACCTTCTCGTAAACTCGTAACGGTGTCATTTTATAATGGAATTGATAAAGGATCATGTAAAATGCTGCGATATGGAAAATGTTTAGAATGATGTAATGCTACTTTTACTGTTTGATATCCTAACCAACTTTAAACTAAACCAACTGTGTTTAGTAAACATTTCTATAACTTATAAAGTCAATAAAATTCAAAAGTTCCATTTCTATGTTATCATAATTTTAAACTATTTTTATTTATATTTTGTTAGCCATTTCCTTTAAAATTACTTGATTGTGAGATATATAGGTTAGGGGTTAGAGTTAAGAAAGTTCAGTTTCAGTTTGATAGTTAAATTAAAATCCTTCCAAGTAGCGTACATAATTCTATATTGTTCTAAAGACAAAATACACAATTATGCATTATATTAAAATGATAATATAACTGATATTAATGTTTAAAAAAAAAGTTTATTTTTTAAAATGGTAAAATTGTTACAGATCGTTGATTGTGAAGATGGTAGAAACATTGATGAAAAATTTATAAAACAAAGATATTAATCTAAAGCAATTTTCTCAAAAATCATAATTGTATATATTTTTAAAAAATATACTATTATAAATATATATTATCTTTTTATTTGCACCCGTAAATGTATTTCACAACCAGCAAATGGGATGTTCTATCCAGGCATGGCATGAGGGAGATAGCCCCCAGTAGTACATCCTTCTGACGTTTAGTAAATTATTTTATTACGCTAAGAGGTCCTGCATCCTACTCCTCTTCAGCCGAGTTACGTCAGGAATGTCATGTGTTGCCATCTGTCGTACAAATTTATTGAAATGTACACGTAGCGTGTTGTGAAACCGTTTGTAAGCCATATAAATGTGGTCCGTTATAGACGGAATGCGTAGGTCGGCGTGAATGGTCTCGTTTGAAGCATAGAGTGGCGAGTTCGTTGCCAGTCCTAAAAATTGTGATTGAAAAGTTTGTATTTTATTAATCTGTCTTCTTAGTAGGTTCGTAAATTTGCCAGGCGTAAGTCTATATGAATTTTAGTTACGTTTCTGTATGAGCGATAGTTTAGAACGTCTTTGTAGTATAGAATATAATTTTCTCAGTTTGAAATTTAGCGTTTTACGTTTTGTTTTGTGGCCCCCATGTCAACCTTCTGTCATAGGTAAGTCCTAAATAAGTGCTTGTTTGTGGTATAGTCAATGTAAACTGAAGGGCATGTTTCGTGTCTTAGAGTAAATGTAACATGTTGTGACTTGTCGTGATTAATCTTAATTATTCATCGTGTGCACCGTATCTGTATATTGTCTAGACTTTGTTGTAGTGTTAGTGTTGCCTGTAAAGGGAAGAAGTCTTTGCTTAGAACGTCGCAGTATATTGTCGTTTGTGAAGATGAAGTGGGGCCAGGATATAACCTTGAGGGACACCTGCAAATATTGGTTTCATTGATCAGTTCATTGAACTTTGTTCGACAGAAAAGAAACGGTCATGTAGAAATGATTGTAAAACTAAATAGTAGGTGATTTGGAAAATTGGCTTGAGTTTAAAAGGAAGGCCTTGGTGCCATTAAACGCCTGAGTTACCTCCAAAAATGTTCTAGAAGCGTATTGTTTTAGTTCAAAAGCAGAGGAAATGAAGTCCGTGACCCTGTGTAGTTGTTGTGTTGTGGAATGCAATGTGCGATATCCAAATTGGTGGTCGGGTAATATTTTTCGATCAGTTAGTATGGTAATAATACGGTCTTGTAATAATTTTTCAAAATTTTTGGATCATACTGGATGAAGATTAATAGCTCTGTAGGAATCGGATCTATGTTTGTCTTTGTAAGGTTTATGGATAATTAAAATCGTGGAGTATTTCCATTGTATAGGAAATTTAGTTGTCCGTAAGATAGCGTTGAATAGGGTTGTGAGGAATGGTAAAGTTTTTCTTGGGATTTTCCGAAGTACCTCAGCAGTAATAAGGTCGTAACCAGGAGCCTTCTTTTTAGGCATTTTCATAATCTATCTTAATATGTCAGTAGGAGTAAAGTGTTTATGTAGAAGAGACAATGGAGGAGGAGAATCTAGGACTTTCATTAGCTTCGTGTTAGATGTCAGTTAAATCTGTCTGGGTGTTGAAAGACAGTAGAAAGTCGATAAATATTTCGGATTTCTCCTGGTTCCAAAAAGCTCAGGAACCATCATCTTTTCTCAACAGGACTGTTACCTCATGGTGTTGTAACAATTGCTTTGTAGTCTTCACAAATTGTTGTCATCAGTTGTCAGGTTTTCCAAATATCTGCCAAAGTTAGTTTGTTTAAATTTTTGTATTTCTCTTCTGAGGTCATTGCTTAATTTGTTGTAAGTTCGTCTAGCCGAAGGTAGCCGGTGAGTTTGCCATTCCTTCCGTGATCTTCTCTTGGCTCTGATTAGTACATACCTGATATATTAAGGGTATTACGGCGAACCTATTCCTTGCCGACCTTTTGACTCTTGTGAGTGTCATGGAGCTTTCGCCATTTCTAGTAAAACATAATCTTACAATTCAAAAGATCGAGTTATATCGATATAAAATTAAGTTGAAAACTACACTTATTATCAGTTATAAGAATAGGTTGGAAGAAATAAAAACAGAAAGGGTATTGAAAATTTGAAGCATTAGGAAAATTCAGACCCAAATCTTAAATAAGTATTGGGGTAAAATAATATATCACCTTTTAAACATTGCTTCAAATATAATTGTATATCATTATTATGTATTTTAATCACAATTAAAATAAAACTGCAAGAAATAAGAAAAATCAAAAATATCTTTAGATTACCAGTATAAGATATAGTAATGTGTGAAATGCTTTTATATTTATTTTTAATTATAATGATGAGTGATTTTTTAAAGCGATAATGACAAGAACAAAATGTCAGTCTGTCCTGCTTTTTCCCAATACTCATGAATTGAGGTTTCCAATACTTGTTTTTGAATTAAGAAATAAGGTATCGATCTCGATCTCTGAAACAAACTATTTGAAGTGATAGTAATTATTTTCAGTCTGAAGCTTCGGTTGACATAAATTAAAAGTTATATTTAAATGTGAATCATAACTAATCACACTTCTCACCATCTTCTCATATTGAATCCACCGTTTATTTTAAACATCTCAATAACAGTTTGTAATTTTGTAATAATAATAATACAAGCTGTTATAATTAAGGACAACCAGTATTATAATTCATATCATGTATATCATATATGCATATCAGACCAAACAAAAGATGTAACGATTAAAAAATTAGATAAAGAAACATGATACAAGTAAATTAATTAGAAATATTATATCCATATCTGAAATTTTTTTTTTTATTCAATAAAAACCGATTGAATGATAACATTCGTTGAAACAGAAAAAAAAAATACTGAAAGTTACGTCATGTACATTTATTTACATTTGCTCAACTATTCTGCCAAATTATGATGAAAAATACATCTCGAGTCAGCCAGTCGAATATCATGACTAAGAAATTATTTGGGTATCTATTAGTTCCAAAAAAAAAGAAAATGATAAAGAAATACTTTTATAAAATAAATATCATTGATAGGTTTATAAATTTATTACTATGGAATATCGATTCTATTTGTTGGATAATGTAATAATTAGTAATAAAGCAAATGAAATCACTCTTTATTAGAAGTTATAATTTTCTTTAACATTCTACTGTTATTTTATTTTACATGTACTTCTAAGTTCTACGTATTATTATTCTAGATACAAATTTTTATTCCTGGCCTATATAAGAATTTTTGCAAAGATGAAATCAACCATTTGAGCTACATCAATAATTAGGTTTTAAACGAATGAATATTACCTCAATTTATAGCATTTATTTATTTATTTTAGATTTCATTTGTAGCTTCCGAATTAAAGAATCCATTTTAAATTAATTCTGTCTTTCAAAATACAAACTAATAAAAAAAATTCTAAAATGACTACTATTTTGCCTCACCAACTATTTTTAAAATTGTATCACAGACCTATCTTATTTTATAAATACGCTAATAACATAAGATATTATGGTATTTCTTGTCCAACTGTTAAAATCTTGACGATTATTCAAAATTTATTATCGTTGATTCACTTTTTTCTGGCACTGGTAGATTTATATAAAAGAAAAATTACAACACCTCATTATCCTACACAAATTTATCATCAACTCTTACCCGACGTTTTTCTCAAATATATTTTGTTTGGGTTGCTCAAAGTAAGTAAAAAAAAATAATGATGCCTTTGTATGTAAACCTGTTATCAGTCCAAGATTTTGAAAATATTAAACATCTTAGTGAATGTTTTGGAAAAAATTATATACTTTATGCACTAAAATTAGTTGGTCTCAAACACACTCAGCTACGTATAACCATTTGATTAATAATTCATCAATTAATTAATTTAAAGAATAAGGAGTGTGAAGAGAGCAGAAGGAACCCCTTTTATCATGTTTTCCATTGCGGAAAAGAAACTAATGCAAAAGTAAATAAATTGGTATTTTAAAATACATGTTTTGTTTATTGATTTTTGCATTTATATATTATTGTCAAGTTCATATTATTATATTAATAGTTTTAATATGTATCGAAATCGATGTTACTAATTATTTACATTATGTTAATGTAATTTGTAAAGTAATATCATGTTGTGAAATGTTTCGGATATCCTATAGTATGACTCAGAACTAGTGACTCATACAAATCAATGTTGGAGTATTAGATATTTCTAGGCTAGGAGAGAGGGTTTAAAATCCATTTGTTGGGCATTCTTATAAGAAAGAACACACATATACCTTATAATTTATCTTTTAATTTAAGTACTCTCTAAATAGAATCTATTTCTGTAGTGGAAGTATGTCGGGCAATAAAAGTTAAACTGATTTAATTTAACTACAACAGATTGGAATAAGTACATCAAATATTTATGATAATTATGAAGTGAGTATGGATTTTTATTGTTCAAGTGAAATATATTTTAAAAGTTATAATGTGCGTTCGTACATTACCTAATAATTGTTGATATAATCAAGCAAGGAACTATGTCTCGAAATAAATACGGATAACATCTTATCTGTGGTTAGGAAAGGAACAAGAGCAATTTCGGTCAAATGGATAAAGATGGAATGACATTTGAACAGGTAGATAGCTTTACGTGTATAAGTTCGACAACAAATAGAATAAAAACGAAATTGATGAGGAAATAAAAGAAAGATAAAAAGAAAATAATGATTTTTATTTTTTATTTTCAAAATTATCTAGTTCACAGCTTCTGTCAAGGAACTTAAAAGTTAAGATTACAAAACTATTATCCTTCATACTGTTCTTTACGGATCCGAGAAGTGGCTTCCTATGCCAAAGGAAGAGCAACGCCTTAAGGTTTTAAGCCGAAAAGAGGATTAACGCATGAATTCTGAAGGCTACACAACATTGTATGGACGGAACTGAACCTGTTAAGTGTAATTCAAGTTACAGAATCGTTAATAAAATATTTTAATTGTCCCTGAAATGTTAATAAATGCTGAACCTAGAGTGCGTAGGTTTCCACCTCCTGGATTCCACTTAGACTGATCTGGTAGTTCTGAGTTTAGACAGACGACATCGGGCGATTAGTGGTATCGGTATAGAACCTTCTGGTTTACTAATCTTTAATTATTGTTATTATAATTTAGGAATGTGTTTTTTTCTATTATTATATGTCATTTATCAGGTCATCAGAGTTTGTGGTCAAAGAAAACCAAGAAATAATTTTTACTATTTAGTATTGGCTATCGTTCTAAAATACACCTTTGGTTTTTATTAGGACTTTTTTTAAAAATTAATTTTTTGTTATTTATAAGTATATGAAAATGTATATAACAAGTAAATTTGCTGTTGGTGATGAAATGACATGATAAAAAACATGTGAAGAATCTACCCATTGATAGAATTCCAATAGTATTTCTTGGGGAATAAGGTTATAAACAAGTGAGTTTGGGAAGTTTATCTGGAAGGATTGGTATCTGGTACTGGTCAAATCGGAAACATAAGTAACATTGAGTTCCTGATGGATGACTTGATTTGTGGCAAAGTAAGGTGCATTAAAGACTGTGAGATTTATTAGGACTAAAATAAAAAGAGACAGAGGAGGTATTGTTAATATATTGGCTTGTAAAATAAGTTCGTAGCGTTTTTACTGGTGATTTCACCAAAAACATCAAATTCTTGTAATTATTTTTAACCAATTATATATAATCCATTTTGATCTATTACATGTTGCCATCTTTTAGGTAATTTTTTAATTTCAACCTTCCAGAACTTCTCAGATTTTCTCGCAATGAACTCCTCTATGTGCGTTTTGCAGTTCCCGAGCGAATTATAGGGTTTTGAAAGGCCCGAAATAAGTTTAAATCTGATGGGGCAAGGTCTGGTGAATAGGGTGGGTGGGGGTTCACCTTGTTGTTTCACATTCACACACATCATTATTGACCAAGTAAACATCTTCTCTATGTTTATAAAACCATGTAAAGACAGATAGGATTAAATTGAAATATTGAAAAACGCTACGAACTTTTTTTACAACCCAATACAAGTGAAAAGTGACATTTGAAAACAAAGGTATAAAAGTACGGATATAAAAAAATATACTTACAAAAGAACATAAATGGTAAATAATTTAGAATTAATTGAAAGATAAATTTCCAAAAGTTAAGGAATACTATTGTTTTTATTCATAAGTGCTTTTATTCGAAATGTTAGCGAATGCTAATTGTATTGTAGAGTTGTGTATGGATTATAAGGATTTATTTAGCAAAGTCCATGAAGAGAAATAAATTAAACTTAATGAAGTAAATTTGAACATATGTATGATTATGTTTATTTTTTTAAAAATAGTGTGTATCTGTTCTAATCATCCTTTTTCGTTAAGAATTAAGGTCTCCACGAACAAAAACATTCAGTGTTGTGATATCTGGAGAGCGTAACATGTAACACATATCTAGTGCAGTTCGGCAGTTGTTGCTGTGAAAGATGTTGATACTATAACGCTCGTTTTGAATAAAATTTAATATTTTAATGTTTGCATTAGTATAGTAATTGGAGTATCTGTTTTTTATTTATTGTATCCTAATAATTCATAAATATCAATATAATAAGACTGAATATTTCCTAAACGAAGGGCTAACGATATATGTATTTTTTGAGATCCTTTATTCATATTTTTAATAGCGCCATCAACCTATTGATTTTTACTTATTAATTTCTTAAGAAAGAAACTGAAAATATAATCATAATTGTAGTTCGAGCAAGGTTAAATAGCTCCTAAATTTAATTCATCCTGGTATATTTAATGAATAAACATAATGGTGGGTAACTCCTTCATCACCGAAACGATGAATTTTTTAATATTACTGAGGAGTTTTTTGCCGATGTAATCAAATGCAAATCTGAAAAATCAATAATTAAAAAAATATGGGAGCATTTCGTGAATATAAGTCTAATTTCTATTACATTTTAATTTAAAACAGGATAAATTAAATTTTGGAATTAACTGAATAAGTTATGGACGTGGAATTTTAATATGCAAGTATAAACGTTTAGTTTGAAGAAGTAAAAATATTAACTTTTGATAGTAATCTCTAAGGCGTTAAAACTTAATAATATATGTGACTTATTTTGTTTTTCTAGTTATTGACGTCATATTTTCATTTAAAGCTCCATTAATTTGAGTTTTAAAAAATTCATAAAATATAATATATTTTTAAGGTATACAGTTTTAATTTAAATGTAAAATGAAATATTTTTTATTCTGTTTAATGTAGGATTCCTAAGAAGCTTTTTTGTCATGTAAAATGTGAAAAAATATGCATTCTTCCAATAAAAAACTTGTGTTTTAAGTTTTAAACATAAAGTAAAAAATTAAATAATTTTCTGTCTGTCTGTCCTTTTGTAGTCAAATATTTTTTTGGACATTATTTCCGATACCATTGATCTAATTTTAATTAAATTTTTAGTAATTGTTCTGCTTTGTAGGTTGTCGTTCAATTTATTCAATAGAATTCCTTTTATCTCCCTTACTTTCCCGTAGGCTTATGCAATATGATTTTGCTCGTCACAATTATATTTCCAGAACGACTCGTTGATACAGTCAGAGGATTGTTGGAGATACAACGATTTTTCGTAGCTGGAGCGTAGGACTTTCTGGATACAAATATAAGCAAAGTCTGGAATAAGAATTAAAACGGAGTTTTTTTACGTTTTTTTCTGCTACAAGAAAAAAAAAAAGTATTAAAATTAAATAAACAATACTACTCATAAAATATATATTTTTTAAGTATTATAAATGAATGTTACTCATTCGAAAACCCTGTAAGTTGTTAATATTTTTTTCTTTTAGCTGTGGTTTACGTTTTGTATACTTAATCAGTTTTTCATTTGCGACCTAAAGACGTCAATAAATTCCTGTTAATATTTACCAGTATTTTTGTGGCTTACTAATTTGAGCTTCCATCGTAGAAATCTAGATGTGGTAAATTATAATTGGCACTGAAGAACTGGAGCCAATAAAGCTTGTTGTGAGCACAACAATAAAAGTAAGTTAAAAAATATTATATAAATGATATTCCAGCAAATTTTTATAGTTGATTTGTGATAGTTATTTTAACTTCCTATTACGCCTTTTGGTTTGATTTAAAAAAAAAAATAAAAGTTTCAACTAACAATGATATATTTATATTTCAGTCTCAATGGAGAAGAAAATCTATTTTGTTATTTCATAAATTAAATTATTTATTTTTAAAGAATTTGATAATTATATGTTGGGCAGGTATTGACTATATCTGAAATATATACCCAAGAACTTATCAATGATGCACTATGACGTCATAGAGAATGAATTTTAGATTTGCTGGTCACCGTCGCCGTCCTTCGCCTATTTAGTTAGAACTCTTTCACTTTAAATTAGTTTTATTTTATTTTTTAATTAAAAAGATGTAAAATTGGCTTCTTATCTACAACGTGATAGTTACTGTCGAATATTGAATGAATCTGACCCAAGATTTTTATTGGGTTATATATAATAATAATAAGTTAGTGCTCCTATTATAACAAAAATGAAATAATAAAAAATGCTTATATACTCAAGACATTGTTTGTTCTACGTCGTACTTATTTATTTATATATGTACCTGTTGAATGAACAGGAGGTATGTATTTCTTTATTATTTACTTAAATAGAAAAAAAAAATGTATATATAATTTTTTTCTTTTTTAAGCTAATTGTAAACATTTTTGCAAAAGAGGGATTTTTTTGCATGTTTTTTACTCGTTATGAACTGTATAATTTATAACTTTCATTCTTCTTCTGGCAATGATTTGATCATCTGCCTAAAACCATTTTTTTACGTGTAGAATTTTTATGTAGTAAATAGTTATTTGTCATTACTTTCTATCCCACCGTAATAAATAATTTTTTTATTTATTTATTTATTTATTGTAATTTACAACTGTACAAAATAATACAATAAGTAAATATGTAGTAAGTTTCATATACACTTGAAAATCTTGGGAAGGATCCACCCATTGGTGGTACTTCAAACATTAATTTAAACTAGAAGGTCTCGTGGCCATCTTCTTTTCAGACGCCTCGGAGGATTATCAGGGATTGTTAAGGATGAAAGATTAAGAACTAATGGGTTAGGATGGTTAAGGAGTTTGGAATAAAAAGACGCATATCTGGTTTGGGTCAAATCTGCAACGAATGGGATGTTAAGGTCTTTATGAATGAGTTTATTTGTGACGTAATAAGGAGCATCAAGGATTTTGCGTAGGATTTTGGATTGTAACGATTGGATGCGGGAAGAATTTGATGGTTTGGTGGAGCCCCAGAGCTCAATTCCATATGTCCAAATTGGTCTGATTATTGTAGTGTATACTAATTTTTTGTAGTGAATGGGAAGTTTAGAGCGTTTGTCAAGTAAGTGTTGTAGCAATCGGAATCTACGAGCAGTTTCTTGTCGTTTCAGTCTTGTGTGTGGATTCCAAGTAAGTCTCTTGTCAAGATGGAGTCCTAAGTATCGAATCTGTTTAACAGGAATAAATAAATAAAAATAATATATTCCATGTATACTATCGTTTTGAATTTATTAGTCTTGGGATTATATTTTCTATAATTATACGAGGAGAAGATGGTTAGGGGTGCGGTCAAAGTGAAACACAAATAAGTTGGTGTAACCTATTTAATTGTGCCAAAGTTTCGGCTAGAGTTTTTAGCCTTCTTCAGGGCTAAGAACAGAACAAGATAACAACCACTGCTAGGCTAGAAACTCTAACCAAAACGTTGGCACAATTTAATAGGTTACACCAACTTATTTGTGTTTCACTTCGACCGCACTCCCAACCATCTTCTTCTTTTTAAAAAAAAACTATTTGTTTGTGATTAAAATTCTAAAATTAAAATACAGCGAATTATTACCACTTAGTATTGGTAGTTCATATTTGGACTAGTGGCCACATGGCATTTCTAAACGACCAACGTTATATGGTGGCTTTATTGTATCTAATACTTATTTATAAACTTATAAAAGATAAATAAATAGAATATTTAGTGAAATACTACAGTATTGTTAAAATTAATACTAATTAAATTAATGCAATTGAAAATAAATATCCACAAATTCGGCTTTTTTACCATTACTATTTTCCAAATTACGAATTAAAATATATATAAATATAACATAAATATAAAACATATAACATATATATAAAATATAACATAAGCTGGTAGAATGAATGAATAATACCAATTTTTTAAAGAAGTAAAATAAAATACAATTTATAACTAAACAAATTTTATTTGATACTAATGAGTAATTTTTTGAAATATGATAATTAATAGTATTTATTGAAATAAGATTTTAATTTTTTAAATATTTAAAAATCATATGACTAAAACTTGACTGGAAAATATACCACAGCTGATAATTATTCCATTTAAATTAAAATTCCCAGTTTTTAATATTTTTTTTTTCAACTCTTGCGGCTGTTGTTCATTGGTAGATGGGGGAGGGGGGCTTTTGAGCGTAAAACCCAGAGGTTCCAAACGCAGATGTTTCACATTTAATAATTCAATGTTCAGATATAAACTCTCTAAATAATTACTTAATAAGTTTGAAAGATTACTTATTTTAAAATTATTTAATACATATAACAAACTTACTGGTAAATGTTATTCAAAAGGTTATTCCTTTTTAAGAAAATTAAAACCATTTCTATGTTTTTTTGGTCATCATTTAGGACATCCGATGCACTTGATCCCACTCCCAATCTACGTAAGTTCATGGATTAGAAATGACATTCTTCAAATATGTGACTGACTGTAAGTACACTTGCAGTATTGACAGTTTGGCGGTGGTTGCTTATTAATCAGCTATGCATGAGTTAAATTCGGATGACCTATTATTAATCTGGTCATAGCTACCTCCTCCCTGCGATTGGAACGGTTTGATATGGTCCATGGTTTAATCGTTTTGTTTAATAATTTTAATTTGAAATCTTGTTGTAATATAAGTGATTAGTAAAGTACCACTTATCACCTCATGTTAATCTACTACAATTGTAAATGATTTATTATTTAATTAAAACTTTATTTATTGATAGATATTACAATCTGCCATACCTTTGTGGACAATAGGTAACAGTGATGAAAGATCACATTCTTATTAAAATAAAATAAAATAAAATAAGAATGAAAAATAAATAAATAAATGAAAAAAGTACATAAAAACAAACAAAATATTTCTTAAAATACAATTATAAATGAACATAAAATAGTAAAATTTATGTATTATTTTCTCTCTTATTTACTGAAATGAAAAAATAATTCTATTCTGTGACATATGTCCCCTAAGAATAAATACATGGTTCATACATTAAGATTTTTGTCCAAAAATATTTACAAGTTTTCAGTATGTAAATTGAAATTACATTGGGATATTGGCTTAACTGCTGTTTATAATGTTAATCAATATATACCTATTTATTTGATTACAATGATGCGGAGGTTTGATTATACAATAAGTGGAGGAATAGGTGCTGTTGAAATGAAAGAATGGATGAGGACTGGCGAATGGAGATTGGAAGAGAATTCCAAATGGAGGTTATACATATGACGAAGGATTTGCTAAAGAAAGCGGTTCTATAGGAGGGAATATATAAATCAATCGGTTGGGATTCTTAAGAGTGTTATTTAAATAAAAAACGCAACTATTGTTGCTCTTTATACAGCAACAATATATTCTCGCTACCGAAAAACATTTGTCTGTACTTTGAAATAGAATTGTGCTTGTTGCATCAAGCCTTAGAGATTTTATGGAGAGACCAATGTCAACTTATAGTGTTGTACTTATTTTGGTTTATATTTTGAACAGTTATGGCACCAGTATATTTTCGACTTCTCCACTTCAGTCATCCTCTACTTAGACGTCACTCCACTGTTGTCATTTATACATTAAGATATTCTTCTCATATTTAAAATCTTCACTAACATTATCAGAAGCTAGGTGTTATTTGTCAAAATACTTATGGCACAAAATAGTTTATAGCCAACCTTATAATTTGGTAAAATCATGATTATTAAAAAAAAAATCTACAAATTGCAACAGTTGCATGACTATTTATTGTAAAGCAAAGCTCCTGATGATTGGTACTGTGCTAATAAAACATTATCAATAAAGAAAATAAAAATAATATTGTAATTCAAAATTTCAGTATTATTGGTATTTTTTTTATAACCTGTTATTTTTCCTACGTTTTAATATGCTACCAGTTTAAGATTTACAATTTCATTATTAAAACAATTTTGTATTCTATAATATCTCATTATTTAGTTAATTTATGATGAAATTTTTATTATGGTGAGTTCAGTCTATGAGTAAAACCAAGATGTTCATACTATTGTCCTATTTGTACGCCATATCGTCGAATAAATCCACGTTTATTTTTTGTATTCCATCCGTTTATAAAATATAATTATTTCAACAATTACAATTTGGATTTGGTTGTAATAAATGTTTTATTAGATCACGCCTCTTTTCACAGTTTTTTGGTAAACCACTATTAATACAGTGCATTTGTGTTTTGTTTTTTTTAATTTTTAAATTAAGAAATATAATTTTTGAAAATGTATTATTTATTTCAGTAATTGCCCATTCACTTTTACATGAGTTGCTGTTGAAAGCCAAAATAGTGGATGTTATTCTGTTTATATTTAAATTTATTTTAAAAATACATATTTAATTAATCGCTGACTAACTTAAATTCGAATAATTATCAATAGTAAGCTTGTCTAACACTTCCTAGAATTTCCTTTTAACAATTTTACATATTTTTTTGTAAACAGTATACTTTTTATTTTATTAAAGTTGGTATATCACTTTAAAATTGAATTATCTATTATCACCGAAATAGTTTGACACAGCTTAAATGTTGAATTTTCAAAATTTGTGCCTGATTTTTTTTTTCTGTAATAATACACCATATCCTATATTAGCATATTCATTAGCAATAAACAATGGATGAAAACAAGCTATGAGAAATTAAATGAATAAATTTAGGAGAAAAATGGTTATATTTTTTGCAAATATTTTGAAATCATTCTTGTAGCCTGAATGCACCTTTTCCGAAAAAAAGTAATTTAGACGTATCATGTGCCGTCGAAAAATCAAATAAAAAAAAAAAATAATCAACCGATTAAGACCCAATCTGGAAGGCGCATGCATAGAATGGTTTTTCCATGATTGGAAATTTGAAAATAGTGGAGTACGCCCGATCTATTCTTTACCACCAATACAAACGCAGTTTTATTAAACTGATCTTTATACGCCCTAAAGAATTAATTATTTAAACTTATTAAGTAATTATTTAAAGAGTTTTAAATCTGAACATTGAATTATAAAATGTGAAACATGTGGGTTAACGACCTCTGGATTTTACGCCCAGAAGCCAAAGCCCCCCACCCCCTAATGAACAACAACCGCAAGAGTTGAAAAAAAAAAATTAAAACTGGGATTTGTAATTTAAATGGAATAATTATCAGGTGTGGTATATTTTCCAGTCAAGTTTTAGTTTTTTGATTTTTAAATATTTAAAAATTATATATATAAAATTAATTATCATATTTCAAAAATTTACTCATTAGTATCAAATAAAATTTGTTTAGTTATAAATTGTATTTTATTTTACTTCTTTAAAAAATTGTTATTAATCATTCATTCTACCAGCTTATGTTTAATTCCTAATTTGGAAAATAGTGATGGTGAAAAAGCCGAATATGTGGATATTTATTTTCAACTGCATTAATTTACTTTAACAATACTGTAGTATTTCACTAAACAGCTATTTATTTATTTTTTTATAAGTTTATAAATAAGTATTAGATACAATAAAGCCACCATATCATCATTTATACAATATTTTTTTTAATTTAAGTAAATTATAAAGATATATATATATATATCACTAGCGCGCTGTTGATGAATGTTTTCTTTTAGAACTTAATTATTATTAAAATAATTAATAATTCAAATACTTTATATTT
The DNA here is from genome assembly GCF_000696795.3 of Halyomorpha halys. NCBI lineage: Eukaryota > Metazoa > Arthropoda > Insecta > Hemiptera > Pentatomidae > Halyomorpha > Halyomorpha halys. Next base: position 1,225,226 of record NW_027112950.1, on the reverse strand, counting down.
GAATCATATCCGGATAATAATATTATTGCTATTAATTTATCAATATTATTATGACGTATAGTTATATATAATACCATTGTTACATTATTTTGAGTTAAAATCAATTAATAAAGACATTTCCTGATATTAATAATTTTTTTGTATTATTATTTGGTTATACTCTGGTGTGCTATGAATTAGCATAAATTTAAGCTTAAGTAGCCCTTCTTTATCAGGGAAAAGAAAGGGAAAAAGTGTCTAGTAAATTTGACGTGAAATTATGATGTGCAAAAGTGGTGTGTAAGATATTGTCTGTATCAAGTATTTATATCGTGGGCAGCTCTTCCCGGCTCGCTCTTCTATTTATATAACTTGTTATCTTCGCCGTCAACTCCTCTCAATATTGCCTCTATTGTTTCTAATCTAGCTTTGTATTTTATATCGATTAATTATTTATGTTACAACTCAATTAAATACATTACTATTTTAATTAAGTAAATATTAGTGGTTATGCATTTAGGTTGTTATCAGTCAGTCATTAGTAAGGTCGAAATCCTTATTTAAATAAATCTTTGATTGATAGATATTACAATCTGCCACACAGTTGTGAGCAATAGGTAATAGTGATGAATGATCTCATACATACTAAAATTAAAAAAACAAAACAAAAAAAACTGAAAATATATACAAACAAAAGAATAAACAAGATGAACATAATCAAACTATATGTATGAAAAATAAATAAATAAAATAACATAATGATAAAATGATATTTACACAATCGGCCTGAGGATCCCTGAGCCCACTCTATCCACCACGTGTGAGGGGTAGAGCAGAGCTCAAAAGAATTTAAATAAATATTGTCATATTTATTCATTGTTTTCTTATCTAAATAGTGTACAAACTAATTAACTGCAATATATATTTATAAGTCCTAACGTATAAAAAAACTTATAAGTTTATACAACAGTGAATATAAGTTAAATGGGTACCACATTATGTAATTGAGCCCCGTTATACCTGGTTAGATTTTTACCTATCTAGTTCAGAAAAACATGTATATAATATACTTCTAATATTAGGGGAGGGAGTACACAGTTGAAATATTTTTTGGTTTTTATGTCAATTCTAAAGGCTTTTTAATGACGCTAAAAACGAATCAGACTAACTTCTCTGAAAAAAAAAAAATAAAAATAGGTAAAAAAACTTTTTAAGTTAAACGGTTTTATGTTAAACATACATTGCAATGTTTAAGATAAATGTACTAAAAACCAAAAAATAATAAAATAGATACAGTCGTGAGAATTATAAACATATGCACAGACTAGACTAAAATAAAACCGTGGGGCACGTCAATTGTCTACAATCGTTGATTAAAATGTTTGTTTTGTAATGTTACGCTATAATTAGGCAGTTGTTCAACCGACAACGATGGACGTGTGATAAGTAGGGCTAGAATGTGGAAACAAGCTAGCAAGCTCGATTATAAGCGAGTTTTAGGGTTTCATAACGGTGAGCGAGTAGTACTTTTATCATATGTTTTGTCGATTAAAGACAAACTACGAGCAGTGAAACGATTCCTCGCCAGCCAGCAGTGTGAATGTCCAACGAGAAACTAGTCGAAACATCTCTTTTATTTACATGGAGTGTATAACTATTGGAATTTCCATGAGCA
>NW_027112950.1:1215201-1219627 GCF_000696795.3 Halyomorpha halys | reverse complement strand
AATAAAACAAACGTGGTGAGCTAAATAAAACCGTTTAAAAAATAGGCCAACTATTTGGGAAGCGATTTGTGATTTTTGTAATTTAGTATGCATTTTAACTCATTCAATAGAAATGGCAATTTTTTTTATTAGTCTATATGGAAAAAAAATTGTTTGATTTATTATTCCTCCCCTTCTCCCCCCCCCCTCTTATATGCCAAAATAAGAGTATTAAAATTATTTAGCCCGACTGACATAAAATATTTTCCTTATAAAATATGTGGAATAAAATATTTTTCATGCATAATTATAGTTAATATTATTTTTTCGTGCTTCAAAAAACTTGAATTCCGAATATTTATAATAATAAATATACCAGTAATATGCACGAAATTAAATATGGGTTCAGGACCATCTTATGTTGTAGGAAACTGTATCTTCATAAACAAATTAGAACCGAATATATAAAATAAAATGATTTATAACTGGCGTTTCTCCTATATAGCGTCATCAAATCTAAAAGTTATCTATGTGGGTTGGAAGAGTGGATACCAGAATATTAACTGTTGCAGTTGAGTTTGATGTAGATATTATTGTGAAAAGTTGTAAATTTGTTTCGTCAATTTGCGACCTTGGCAGAAAGAAAATTTCCTTCAAGCGTCAACCCCAAAACTTTCCAATTTTTTATTTTGGAATTTTTTATTTTGTGGAAATTCGTATTTAAGGTTTGACTAGACGCTATAAACGTATCTGATGCGATTTTTCGTTTAAATATATTTTTTGTATTTTTAATATTTTATACTCTTAACCTAATTTATTGGATAATAGTATTTTGTAATTATTCTACTCATGAAACAGAAAAAATCGATAGGTATATTATACATGCAGGGGAAAAGCGGCATACGAAAATTTTAACAATATCTTAAATTATGTAAAAAAATTTGGCAAAAACCTTCGGATTTGTGTCGAATATTTTTCAATGTAGTTTCACCAAATAGGTGTCATAGAAATTGCTGTTTTCATCTTCGTATCATAAGAAGGATGATTTCATCCTTTGGTTATACATTTTATTTTTAATATCTTTATTGAAATTTACAACTTTATATTATCTAGTACATTCAGTAAGTTTGATCTTAGTTAAAATGGAGTGTAACAAGTGTGTGTGTGTGTGTGTGTGAGAAACTACCCATTGGTAGCACTGTAATGGTTATACATAAAAAATGTTTTAATTTCTTTATATTTTGTTTCTTTTAGGAAATATTATTTTTTCTTCCTCGATTGAAATATAATTTCTTATTTTATAATTATATCTATTAAAAAGTAATTATAGGAGACCGATGCCTAGAGATGAAAAGGGATTCACCGAATGAGCATTATGGATACTGCGATTAATTACGATTTCTTAGAATATTAAAATTATCGGAACGTATTTATTCTTCTCATATTATTCCGTTTTTGATCGTGGGCTCGTGTAAACTTAAAATCCTATGAATAATTTTTGGATTCATTAATTCCGTAATGGAGAAAAACATGAAGAATATATATATATATATACACCTCTTGTTCATTCAACACGTATGTATAATATTGATCTTCTGAAGCAAAAACACAGTTTATATTAGCGTTTTATTCATCAGACCTCAGTAAATATATATTCTATTTAATTATAATTAGTTTCATATGTAATTATAACTTATTATTAAGTAAATATTTCTTATTGTAACATCATATTGAATTAAATATATAATTTACTAGAGCTGAGAGTATTTTTAAATAGCTCAAAGGTTTTTTAAAATTAAAACATAATCAGTTTAATAAATTATATAATTAATTCAGTCTCGTTCATCATTACAAATCATAATTTAATTTTATTGCATTGATTTGTTCTACGTTTGGGAAATGCAAAGCCTAGTCTTTTATCTGTAAAATGTCATTCATATTTCCATTCGTGTATAAAATTTCATTGATATATTTCTGGGGTTCTGAAAAATTCTTTTGATACAAACACTGTGTACTAGTTGGATACCAGATTCCTTCAATGTTTCCCGTGACCACTCTAGGCTACGCATAAATGTTTTAAGTATTTTTAATTAAACACGGGATTTATAGCCTTCTTGCATGTAGCACAGCAATCAGGTAAATTGTAATAAAAATTGAGACACTCTGTTGTTGAAAACATTTTGATTTAGAGTTATTTTAAGTATAATATATTTGCTAAAAATCGTATTAAAATATATCTCATTATGATGAAAATTTAGTTTTATTTAAACTTTTCTTTCCAGCGAGTAAACGTCCGAGGGGTTGACCGAAACGTAGATGGGAGGATTGTGTTAAAACAGATTTAGTGGAATTTGGAGGGGCATCACTGGAAGGATGTATATAGAGAGCAATTGGTAGTATCGGCGTCGAACCTTCGGGTTTTTATGTCTTTATTATTATTATTATTTAAACTTTTCTTTATCGGCTGAACACCTTAACTAACTTATGTTTTGACTTCTCCTAGATCACCAGTTGTATCCTGGAACTTTAGTTTACAGCGACCTTTATAAAGTTTACACAAATGATTGCTAGTTCTTTTGGCAATTTCTTCCTTTAGCAAGCTGAGATATTTTTTTTCTCTTTAGGATGTCGAAATATTTCAGGTTTTTATTTTGGAAATAATGTTTGTAGGTATTCTGTTTCTTAAATCCTCTATTTACAGTAAAAATTGTAATAGTTTTTAATAAATAATAAATTATAAATAATCTATTTAAGTATCACTAAGACAAACAAGAGAGTAAAACCAAAACCGCCTTTTGAGTTTTTTAAAGTTTAAAATCAAAATTGCTTTTTCGATCCCACGAACCTGAAACCCCCCAACATGGTGAGAATAGGTTAATTACCCCTAGATGACCACTTATGTTGAGGTAGTGGTTGGAGGAGGATTCCAGTTGCACTAACATCCAGATATTGCCAGTCTGAACTTATAATTATAGTTATAATTTATAGAAAAAATATAATTTTTTATTTCATTTACAATTAAAAAAACAACACGAAATTATATTATGGAAATTTTAGGCATTTTTAAAAATAAAAATAAAAAAATTAGTTTTAAAAATAAAGTAGATTTTTATCTCTGGAACTTGGAAGTATGGAGATAAAAAAATCTAACTTAAACCACCGCATTGTCATCAAACCTGATATATTTCTTATCATATTATTACTATAATTAAGTAATCTAGTTACTTACTAGTTTTTAATAGTATTTATTCTCTTTACTATAAAAAAATAATATCTCTTATTTATTTTTATGCTTGCTAGTAAAATTTTGTGATAAGAACTTATACTGATGTATAGCTATTTATTATATTTCATTCTGTATTTAACTTGTTTATCGATAAAGTAAATATAATCCTATTATCATATAAGTCTACTTTACAGAGTGTTATGTGTATAATTAGGTTTTTTAGTTTTACATTTAATATTTAAATAGTTAACATTTCATGTCTTTGAACACAGGTGTAAAGGCGTAAAACATTTTGGTCATCAACACCTAAATAACCATAGGTTTACATAGAATTAAAGAAAACAAAATTACTTGCCGAAAAATCAGATTTTCCCATTGATAAAAATGAGTTGTTTTTTTTACCTTATTTTGTCTATTGCTTTTCAGAGTCGTTTGAAACCTTTTCCGTAGACTTAATTTTAAAATAAGCCCTGAGAAATTGGACTAATCAAAAAATATGAAGCTTTGTAATAACCTTTTAATTATTACAATTTGCCAAGTTAAAATCAAATGTATTATCGGTCATGTTTAGCACAAAAATGAAACATTCCTCAACTTTAACACCCTTCCGCAATTAATATGGTTATGTTATTGTATGGCAGTGTAACCCCTAATATTAGAAATTAAAACTTATATTTCAGATTTAACTTTTTGTGTTTTTATTTTACATTCATCTAAATTCAAGTTATTCTCTATTCCCTCATGTTCTGATGGTAAAGGAAAATATTAGGTAATTTTTTAGTATAGATCATAACTTAGTAAATGAAAAGAGATTTAAATAAATATCATGTAAATATTTAGGATAACAAACTATTTCACGACTATTATTCCAGTTTTTTCATCAGACATTTTATAAGTTTCATTTCTTTTTTCCCATAGATATCATTATAGTTATTAAACTGAGTATCGATTTTTATTATACTTATAAAAAATATATTTTTATTGTTCAGATATCCTGGTTTTAAGTCAAATACATTCATCGTCTTTTTTATGAGTCCCATAAGTGAAAAAAATGTATATATCACCGACACGCTGTTGATGATCATATCATTTGAATTTAGAGTTTAAGCTTTATAAACGTATAAACTTTATACATCGATTTTTATTATACTTATATACATATATATTTTTATTGTTTAGAAATCCAGGTTTTAAGTCAAATCCATCCATCGTCTTTTTTAT
>NW_027112950.1:1211544-1215151 GCF_000696795.3 Halyomorpha halys | reverse complement strand
ATATATATATATTCATACATACACACACACATACGCACACAGAGTTTGAATTGAGATTCATTTTTTCCTCTGCAATATTCGTTTAGCATCTTGCTGAGGAAAACATCAATCTTGCTAAGAGGTTTACCCTTTGCTGATCGTAGATGAATGAGATTGCCAAAAGATTTTGTAGATATGGATTTCGACGGTAAACAAAATGGTGTCAATCTCCGGGTTTATTGGAATCGAATCTTCGAGGCCTTGAGGTTGAATTATTTTTTTAAATGATTTAACATAGATCTGTGAGTATGTGTGAGATTTTTACAATTATAAGCTGAATACTCCGCGCATTTTTTAATTTTTATTGGTTTTAATCAAGGTTACTGGTTTTGCATTTTAACGCCCCTTTTGTCCTTTCATTAGTATTGTAATTTGTTATGACCTCCGCTATGATTGTTTATTATAAAGCAATTAATTATTTTATCTTCTCATTCATTAATTACATAAAAAAGGCTTAACAAACCCTCGGTACGTCGTTAGGTTGTTAGTAGTCATCAATTTTCTAAAGATATTGCTTTATTTACTCATTACAAAACTAACATTTTGTAAAGTTTCATACTCTAATATTATATTATTATTTATATAATATAGAATTAATTTAGTCAAAGTGTTTATAATTATAAAAGAAAATAATGTTATATAATAAATAGAATAGAAATGGTTTTTTGAAAAATTGTTAATTTTAGCTTTAGTTCATCTTTGTGATAATGGCGGTAGGAGAAAATTATTTTATAGTCTATATGGTTGTTATCATAATGGAAGATAACCTTCAGTAAGGTAATTATTCTCCTAAAATGTATGACCATTAGCAAGTTTTACTCATTAAATTACATTAATATTATAATATATTAGTAAGAATGACAAATAGGAGAAAATTATATGTCATATATAGGTTTTTGTTATCAAGTAAATAGTTTATAAATAGTTCTTTGAGTGTATATGATATATTAGTGTTGTTGTAAGCGCATGTTTATGGTTTTGTTGAATTTGTTTTTTAGCAGCCTGAAGATGGGGGAAATCTCCCGAAACGTTGCTGATGGTATGAAATAAACTATTGTATTTTAATAAGGAAGAATTTGTGTCATTCACTTAATCCAGATTAATTCCATAAGACTCTTCCAGTAAAAAGATTATAAAATTCTAATATTACTTTTATCAGTCTATGTTTTATGTTTAAACATATGTAATGTATTGCTTGTTTATTTGGACTCTTATTTGTACATGAGCCCAAGAAGAGGAAAAAATCAGGTATTTAACACCAATGTTCAACTATTTTAAAGAAAACTTCTTAAATACAATGAAAATTCATAATTCTTTGATGTATAGTTAGGCCAAATAAAAAATAGAAGCTGTTTTAAACCTTAAAAAAAAAATTATTTTTGATTAGGAGCTCCATACTTCAAAATTATCAACAACACACTAAGAAGCTTAATAGATTATGATTTAAATTAGTGTTAATTTTCTAAAATATGATTCATTATAGAGCTATCTAAGTTCAATAGTTCCCGAGGTACAGTTTTTTTTTTAAAAGCCATATTTCATTAAAAATGCACTGAAACATTTGTAGTTAATGAATTTTTTATGAAATTGAAAAATGAATTTTTTATAAATGACGTTTTTCTTCGTAGGAATAGTGATTTTTGTGATATTTGACTAAATACATTCACAAAATGTTGATATATAGTTGTTCGTAAAAAATGTTTGATTTATGAACAAATATATCTCAGGAATTTTTAGAGGTACAGATGTCAGCCAGCACTAAAAAAAACGAGCTATTTTAACGGACTATAAAGGAGTTTATGACACTTATCTTCGTAGGTGTAGTTGTTTTTAGCAAATGTCATTAAAACTACTTCTACTACAAAGATAAATCAACTACTTTATATTACATACAGATTTCTGTTTCTCTTATAATTCTCCTTCCTCCCCCTCCCCCCCCAAAAAAATAAGTAAATAGTTTTTCTTTATTTTTTTATCGAATGTTGCTGTTAAAAAAAACTCTTGGAACTATTGAACGTAAATTGCTCCATCAGGGCTCATATTTTAGCAAATGTACATTATTTTCCAACTATATTCGGCATATATCAATTTAGACTCGGGATTATATATAGTTTTTATTACAGCAATAAAAAGTGGGGTGAAACAACTATCTTTTTTTCACCGGGTTCTTGTATTATTATAAAGAACCTTTATATCAGCGTCAGACTACTTTACATTGTTTTTAAACTATTCATTATTGGTCCTAATATTGACCTAAAATAAAGGTCTTTATCAGGGCAAAATGGAATAAATATATGTAGAGTAGCTGAAGCCAATATAAGTGCTAAATCACCCTTTATTCAATCATCTCTATCTTGCTATATAGTTAGGGTATTATTCCATTTCATATTAATAAAGTTATCCAATCCTGAAACTCAGTTTGAAACGTCGGCATAAAATAAATAAATATGGTTTTGTTTATTTACGTTGTTCTTTGCTGACCGGACCCCCCGACAAACTTCTCCAATAATTAATCTACGGTCAACTATCTACACCTCATAATAAATTTATATTTTTACGTTATTTTTTCCATATTTATACATATTTCATTTTTTAATATTATTCCATTCCATATATTCTGCAATCATGAGGCCAAAGTCACACATTTATTTCTTCCTCCCTGTAGCTACAGTTTTTTTTTTTTTTTTTTTTTCCTGTGGCTCTTTTTTTGTAATTTAGAAATAAAATATTGAAATTTTTGTGATTGGGCCTTTCAAGTTGAGCCATCTGGTTTCGAGTGTTAATCAGAATCTTCGAAATTGTAAAAGAACCATTGACATCCTGGGCTGGCTTATTCAAAAGTTCACCAGTTCTTCAGATGCTCCTGGATCTGGTATAACAAAGGTCCTTATTAACAATCAGTTCCTTTGTCACTACTCCTTTAAAGGAAGCCAAAAAAATGTTTTTTTTTTTTTTTCACGAGTTTATTATTTAAAATACTCGGTATAAACTGGATTTGTTAGTTTAGTTAATACAAACATGAAAAGTGTGCATGCTTCTTAACCAGAGTTGGGAAATAAGTAATTGCAATTTCTACTACTTGAACTATTGAATTTAATTAAATTAATAATTTTAACTAATAAATGATCTACAGTCATTATAATAATGATTCGAAATTAAAATTATTTTTGCGCAACACTGATATTCCCAATGAAATTTTCCGAGTTCTAGATTACGTAGTCAGAACAGTTCGATAACTAAGGGTTATATAGTTTATTTTATAACTTCAATCTTTATTTATGTTGAGTTATTATTTTTAGTATTCCTTTGAGAAGTAGTTACTTAATATAAATAGAAAAAATCTCATTTTTCATGTCTTTTATTATGCATTTTTTCCTTAGACATTCAGCTGGAATAATTTCTCTAAGAGTATTTCCTTTGCAAAAGAACGTTCTTTCATTTTGGTATTATGTGAGTAAAGTATGTTTGTTTGAAAAAATAAATAAATAATATCATTGAGTACATTCATACTGAAACCACAAACACGAACGCACGTACACAGATATATATATATATATATATATATATA
>NW_027112950.1:1208873-1211494 GCF_000696795.3 Halyomorpha halys | reverse complement strand
CTACTAACTCCAAGGACTTAGGTTTAGATTAGACTGTGGTAGATTATTAGTATTGTCACCAATAATTTGAATAAAGTGGTTAGGTATCTTCCATAAACTGTCCGTTATTGAGGTTTGTGAAGATTATTTCAGAGAACGGTTCAACCGATTTTAACGTTCTCTGGCTCATATTATTCAACTGCACGTTTCAAAAAACTTTTGAGCTCAAGATTCTGAAAAATCTTAAATTCTGTCAAATATGTACAATTTTTGAGCCGAGTACTCAATCTATTGATATATTTTATGGATCAAATTACACAGCCCGTATTCCAAAATCGTTTTAAAACTTTTTTAACTCGAAACATACATTTTTTGAGTAAATTGATCAGCTTATATCAAATTTTCATGTCTCAAATTATTAAGTCAGATCCCATAAATGTAGTTAAGCAAAAAATATTAATTTAAATTTGTTTAGTTTGTACGTTTATTGCCGTGTTGTAATCATCCTAATATTGGTGGATCTGATTACTCAGCGATATCCCATGAATATTTTGAAACTGTTTGAGCTCAAAATAGAAAGCAATAAAAATTGATTATGAATTTGTCTTCTCTATTTTTTTATTTTTTGTTCCAATGCAGCATATCCCGGGCTCTGTGCTTAAAATTCCTAAATATTAAACTTTTTAAATATTATCCGGATAAAAAAAATGGAATTTCTTATATGTGATGAATATCTAATGCGAGTTTTTACAGAGGTGATCTAGTTCTTCGTTAATGATCAAATATCATTATACCGAATTCGCTTCAATGGAGTTTGGATTTCACTTGATTTAAAAATACTGGTTGTATCTATTACACGATTCAAATTCAACCCATTCTACGTCTAAAATATCTTCTGAAAGAAACATATTATATATATAACTTAAGGTTACTATTGACAAAGGATAATAAATTTTCAGTATGAAAAAAGTTATGAACTATTGATTCTTTTTAGCTCACAAAGTATACGTTTTTTTTTCTTCCACTTTTATTTAATACCAATCGATTCCTAAATTTGTTGGGAATAATAAAACAATGTTACTGATTCGATTAAGCTATGTTATATTTACAAAAATTATAAAAACATAACGTGGCATAAAGTAGGTAAACAAATTTTAAGTGTGTTTTGAGGTGCTACAATCAGATATTAATTGTTTAATAAATAATTCAAAACACTATCCAAATTATAGTCTCAAAACTTTTATTTCTTTTACACGTCCAACGTTTCGGCCAATTCGGCCATCTTCAGGGACAATCTCAATTCACTATGAAATATATAATTTAACCATTCCAAAAACTTCATACAGGCTATTCTGCCCAGGTCAAAACATTTATATCTAATAAGTCAAATATCCATTAAAAACCACAGTCAAAATTATTTCTCTTTAAACACTATTAATACAGTTTTATTACAACCTGTATGAAGTTTTTGGAATGGTTAAATTATATGTTTCATAGTGAATTGAGATTGTCCCTGAAGATGGCCGAATTCAAGAAAGAATTTTAAGATTATAAATAAATCAGATATTAATTTTATTTCATTCCTAAAAAATCTTTTATCACACTTCTATAAGTCAGACAGTCTAAATTGTTTCAATATAGTAATTATATGGAAGGACACTAAGGGTCAGTTGGTTTGAAAAGCAATACAAATTTCGGTTCTTCTCACATATCTTGCTTTGATGTATGTTAGGAAATAATAATATTATAGTATACGTAAATGTTTAATTTAATAACTAATTACAATAATTTATAACAAAATATCAATTTTTTTCATATTAAATCGATATAAATCCTCAAATATAGCAGTAGCTAAGCATTGCCGGGCCAACAAGTTATTTATGTTAAGATATTGAGGTGAAAAGTAAAATCTCTTTTGAATGATAGAAATATTCTATATTTGTTTCTACAATTTTTCGAGCCCTTATCTTGAAGAATATTCGTTTTTGTCAAGCATATCCATATATTTTTCGTTATTTTAAATTATGGTTGCTTAATTAAAACTATAACACAACGATGTTTAAACAATTAAAATTATGACACATTATATTTTTGGATTTTTATATACTTTACAATAAGGAATATTTGAATATATTATTACTTGAAACGTTGTACTTAAGAAAATAAGATATTTTTATTATTCTTAAAAAATTTTATTTTTTCCTCAATATTTAAGTATAATTTTATTGATTATTTTTTGGTTCCAGAACTAAAGTTATATTTACTTGTTTAGGTTAGAACCTACTTTTTATTTTTATTTTTTCAAGTCCAAAATATCCACGCGGGTATTTAACATTTGAAAATGTTTTTAATACGCTGTAATGTTAAGTTCTATTTTCTTCTCACCCAAAACTTTCCTCTAATTTTTCATTTATATATTTCTTTTAAACATACAATTAAAGATTTTACAATCTCAAAAGAGAATTTTTTTGCAATTAGGCATTTATTCTTGAGTTAATTTTATTATGCAATTTTTCCTTAGACATTCAGCTGAAATAATTTCTCCAAGAATATTTCCTCTACAATAAATGTATTTTTCATTTTGGTATCATATGTGTAAAGTATATTTGCGAGAAAAATAAATAAATATTGTTATCGAGTAC
>NW_027112950.1:1189706-1208790 GCF_000696795.3 Halyomorpha halys | reverse complement strand
ATATTGTGAGTGGTGTGGCTAAGTGGTAAGGCACTATATTACTAACTCCAAGGACTTGTTTTCTGTTCCGGCTGTGGCAGATTATTATTATAACCACAAATAGTTTAATAAAGTAGTTAGTTATCTACCTACTCTGTCCGTCTTTTAGGTATGTGAAATTATTCTTATATCAATTGAGCTTGAATATGATTCCTTTAACAATTATTCGAAATTGTGATGATTAGTTTGTATATTGTTGATGAAGGTGAAGGTCACCTTGCTATGCCCTCAGTTAATCATCTAATCGAGTTTCTATCTTCGGAACCCGTCGGCCTGGATATAGGATTGTGATTTCACTTCTAAGGCATTCTAATCTTACGCTTCTTCTCTCTGTGTTCGATGTTGATAACTTTTGTTGCAGAACATTATTTAGTCATTTTACAATGGCTGTTCGTGCATTATAAATATAATTATGCGATTGAATTACAAGTTTTTCGGTATGTGTGTTTCTAATCAGAATGACACGATTTTAACGCATTTTGAAATTCATCAAAACTGTAAACATTTAAAGCTTATTCAATAAATTATGTTGTTTTTTTTGTTGACAAATTTGAACTTTTCATCTTCAATCATTTAATATATAGGACTTTTCGAGCTTAAATCGGCTTATCCTCAAAACTGTTATTCTCAATATTGAATTCAAGTGTTGGTCGGAAATACATGTTTTGAGATCTCCTGGGTCTAAAAAAGTAACTAGTCTTGCAAATGTTTGTGTCTGTGAACAGCTTATGTCAAAGTCTTACGGAATTGAAATCTCGTATTCAAGGCAGATATATGCCTGGGATGTGTCAGATACGTTTTCTATACAAGCTATCCGAAGTGCCATTTTATTGAATTCATTTTCCACATTGTCTTCCGATCTTCCCGAAAACTAATAACGATTTAACTCTTTTATATCTAAAGATTATATCATATTGGTCTTATCTTCACGGAAACAGACCTTGCTTAAATAACAAATCCAAAAATGTTCTGCTATAGTTACTTTAAACTTAAATTTCTGCCTCAACAACCCATAAAAGGGTCAGGTATGTACGTAGTATTTGGTAAGGTGGTAGGTTACTAGAATAACGGTTCTGCTAGGAAGTGATTTGGTCAGAATCCCTCTCGACCGTGAGATTTTTACTCTAGTACCTTAAATTTTGTCTAATTAAAATAAAATGAACAGTTCTCATTAGCAGCAACAAATAATAGATAAATATAAAATATTTAATAAATAATTAAAGGAGGACATTAATTTAATAAAGAAAGGAGAACAAATAAAATATTTGAATATTCTATTATTATGGAAAAAGAATTATTCAAATTGGATTTTTTGTTAAACTTTTGTATTCTATGCGAGAACAAAATTTATATCCGATACTCCTCCAGAAATCCTAAAACGAAATTTTATATTCATAATTTTTGCATTCTCTGTTCTTAATTTTTTGGTTTCGAAAGTAATAAAGTTAATGATAGCTTCAACAAAAGTCTTCTAATGTGAACAATGCACTAGATTATTAACAAAATACTGTTATTTTGTTCTGTATAATTTGTTATATTATTTGTTTAACCTCGAAACTTTCAATATATGAAAAAATAAAGCACAAAACCGTTCAAATTTGTCCTGGAATGCTAATAATTTATTTAGAATTATGACATTTTAAAAATTACTTAATAGAATTTTTTTTCCGACGATAATATATATTTTTATTGAAAGAATTTCATACTTTAAAATGTTGCTGTTTGGAGTTTCTTGCCGAATTCATTTTGCATATTTTATATTGCTCTTGTACATGTATATTTCCGAACATTCTTTTTTTTTTTTAATTTTATTTATTTGTTGATATTTACAACTGTATAAAAAAATACAACCAGTAAATTTGATCATAATGACATATGATATGATACAGGATGTAGAGAAACTACCCAGTAGTAGAACTATAAAACAGTTTACAATATTAGGTCACGAGGCCATCTTCTTTTCAGGCGCCTTGGAGGATTGCCAGGAATGGAAGAGGAAGCAAGGTTAGAAACGAGTGGGTTTGGGTGGTTAGGGAGTTTATTATGGAAGGAATAATATCGGGTTCGGGCTAGATCGGTTACATAAGGAACATTTAGGTCTTTATGGATGGTTTTATTAGTAACAAAATAAGGAGCATTGAGGATTTTACGAAGGATTTTGGATTGTAAAGATTGGATACGAGAGGAATTCGAAGGTTTAGTGGAGCCCCAAAGCTCAACTCTGTATATCCAGATGGGCCTTATTATTGTCATGTAGATCAGTCTTTTGTAATGAGTTGGAAGTTTAGACCGTTTGTCTAGTAAGTGCTGTAGTAGTCGGAATCTGCGTGCAGTTTCCTTTCTTTTCAGTCTTGTGTGAAGATTCCAGGTTAGTCGTTTTTCAAGATGAAGTCCAAGATGACGAATCTGTTCTACAGGGGTAAGAGGCACATTATTAAAGTATACTGTAGGGCAAGTCGGCAGGTTTACGACGAAGAGTAAATGTGATTTGTTGGGATTTATCTTTATCCTCCAATTTCGACACCATTCTTCGAGGATTGTGATATGGGACTGGAGAGTTTGGGATGCAATCAAAGGGTTATTACTAACTGTGAGCACACATGTGTCATCAGCATACGTGGTAAGGATAGTGTTAGGAGTTGTTGGTATGTCAGCTGTATAGATGGTGTAGAGGATGGGACCGAGAATACTACCTCCGAACATTCTTAAATAATTTTTCCAGCCCATGCAATAATCAGTATAACATAAACATTTATTGTATTAATATAAATTAAAATGAAATAAAAGAAATACTGGAAAGTAGTATAAATAATTCATTTACTTACTATTATAAAATAATACTTATACTTACTATTATTTTATTATTGTAAATATAAATAATTCAATACTGTTGTTTATTATTATTTAGAGAGATAGAACAACTATTATCATTTTATTATAAAAATAATATACTTAACTGTAATAGAGGCACTATTATTAAATATTATTATAGACCTAAATATATATTTCTTACACCATAGTAGGTTATGATTGAAACTACAGTAAGGACAAATTCTTGGTGTTCGGTGTTCTTACGTGTTTTAATGCTCTTTGAGTCATTTTGATGTGAATTTTTTGTTCTTGAGTGGTTCAGCCTTTGATGCAATGTTTCCAAATCAGCCATCCTCTCAACAATAAAAAAAAAAAAAACATTTTTTTTATTAGTACAAGAGCCGGGAAGAAAAAAAGGGAGTTATCTCACTCCAATTTTTGATTACTTTAATGAAACCTATGTATAATTCATATTCAAAATTAATGAGTTTGCCAAGTATAGGTAGAGGGAATAAAAAATGGCGGCTGTTTCAAAACCTTAAAAAACACTAACTTTTCATTCGGAGCTGTATATGTTAGAAACTACCAACAACACTAGAAAACCTAAGAGCACATTATTTAAAGAAGAGTAAATTTGTTGAAATATTAGCCTTAAAAGAGCTATTTACGTCCAGTAGTTCTCGAGATATAGCATTTTAAAAAGCAAAATTTCTTAAAAATCTACTGAAAGATTAGTAGTTGGTTAATTTATTTTGAGAAATCTATATATCAGGAACTATGTGATGTACAGATGTCTATTAGCACTCCCATTAAAGCTACTTTAATGGGCTATGAAGTAGTTTTTTGACGTTTATCGTCGTAGTAGTTTTCATGATATATGCTAAAATAAATTGATTTATAGTTGTACGGACAATAAGTTTGATTTATGAAAAACTTCATTTCCGAAACCATTTGATGTACAGATGTCTGCCAGCGCTCAAATTAAAGCTAGTTAAATTTACTATAAAATAGTTTATAATGTTTATCTTTGCAGGACTAGTAGTTTTTATGATGATATTTGACAAAATAAACTCACAAAATGTTAATTTCTAGTTTTTCATATAAAATATTGGATTTTTGAAAAAAAAAATATATCTCTAGATCTATTAGACGCACATATGTCTGCCAACATTCAAAATAAAGGAAATTTAACTTACTATAATGTAGTTTATGACACTTATGTTCGTAGGGGTAGTAGTTTTTATGATATTCACGTATGAATATAAATTTGGCAAATCAAAATTTGTCCGAACAACTGTAATTCAATTTATATTAGAAAATTTCATGAAAACTATTACTCCTACGAAGATAAACTCAATCATTAACTCAATCAATAACTACTTTATAGCTCATTAAACTAGCTTCAATTTGAGTGCTAATAGACATCTGTAAGTTAAATAGTGTTTGAGATATAGATTTTTCAAAATAAATTTACTAACTACTGATCTATCAGTACGTCCCATACAACATTTTTATGAAATGTTTCTTTTTAAAAAGTTATATCTCGAAAACTATTTAACGTAAATACCTCTTTTAGGGCTAATATTTCAGCAAATTTACTCTTCTTTAAATAATGTTCTCTTAGGTTTTCTCGTGTTGTTAGTTTTTAATATATAGAGCTTCGAATGAAAAATTAATTTTTTTATCGCTTTGAAACAGCCGCCATTTTTTATTCCCCCTACCTATACTTGGCAGACTCAGCGATTCTGACTATTAATTATACATAGTTTTCATCAAAGTAATCAAAAATTGGGGTGAGATAACTGCCTTTTTTCTCCTCTTGGGCTCTTGTACTGTCTAGACTGTAGATCTAATAGGGGTCTAATTCGTTGTCCTCTCTGATCAAGAGTAGTGCGTCTAAGCTACGGTAATGGTCATTGAGTCGCTCTATGCAAACATAAAAACATAGAAACTATAGCTGAGTGTCCTAAATAGTGTTTAGAAGTTCAATAAGGATACCGTATAGTACTGTACTCCTATATTGAGCGACTAACTGACCGTGGCTGTAGTCTGGTCGTCCTGTCCAGTTAGGACATGGTTTAAACCTCTTTGATTCAATTTTGTTGAAGTCTTCTTTAAGCCCTTTATTTTTTATGTATTTAATAGATCTCCGAGATAAAAAAAGGAAAAATGTTATGACAATCAGTTAATTTAATTCGTTCATAACTTAAATACACTTTCAGATTCTGGTCAATTTAGGAATAATAAATAAAGTGCTCTCTATAAAAAAAACAAAAATAAATTCTATTGGAAGAAGATAGTTGACCGTATGAAGTAGATTGGAATAAAATAGTCCGGGTGGCGGTCAGTATAGTTATCAAAATAATCACAAAAACTATTTATTGTTAATAAACGTTTCGCCCCACTTTGCAGGGCTTCGCCAGGGCTGATAAGAGTCACGTTCTGCTGCCAACTGAAGTTGATGTGTCTCAGTCGGCAGCAAAACGTCATTCTTATCAGCCCTGGCGAAGCCCTCCAAATTAGACCGAAATGTTGATTAACAATAAATAGTTCTCTTTTACTATATCTTTATTGACCGCCACCCGGACTATCTCCGTCCAAATAATAAATTATAGATTTTCTTTTTAGAAAGTTTGATTTTACTAAGTTTTTTAATTGATGAGGTCAAATATGAATAATTTATTAAATACTCGACTGATAGGGACAAATATATAATAAATTTTAATAAAAAAATATATAGATGATTTAATAATAATAATAGAAAAAAAGTGACAAAGAAGTTTCAGGTATACTTAATAATTTTAACAAAAGAATACAATTCACTGTAGAAAGACCTCAAAATAGAAAAAATAGATTTTTTGATATTGACAAAATAACCACAAAATGGTAATAGATTATTCAATTATTATTCAAATCACTCAGATTATCAAAAAGTGTACATAGCCAAAAATTTGATAGAGTAATTAACTTTTTTAAAATTTCTAATCAGACTTCGATAACATGTATATTAAATTTTAATTAATTTTAATTTTTCTCATTATACCATATTTTCAGTGTTCTGATTCCATTATTGAATCCCTGATTATTCCAAAAAGTTGTTGGCATGGCAATTAGGTAATCTAATAATATTATTATTAGGTGATCTAATAATGAATAATAGCAAATAAATATGGAAACATCGGTAGAGAAGATATAGTAAATAATACATTAGACTTCGCTACATGGAAAGTTGCCTTAAGCCACCAAATAATTTTCAAATATCTCAAAACGACAGCTTAAGGAATATTGAGGTTAATTATTTCAAAAATTAAAAAAAAAAAATTTATTATTATGACAATCAATCATCGTACAGTCTGAAGAAATAAAAAACTATATTTATACTGGAGTCTCGATTGAACGAGGGAATGGAAAGCAGTGCATGTGAACTATAACTTTTTGGTCTTATTTGATTAGGCTATTTTGTAATTTTTTTCTATAATTAAATGTTAATTAGTATTTTATTGGATGGCTATCCTCATGTTTGTAATAAATGTAATTTTTTTTTTTTTGGAGCTTTTTAAATCACCAGCAAAAATCTACAATATTTATCGGTTTCCATTGATGTTTTGATTTCCATTATTAGATATTTTCAGAAAAATTGTACTTTATAAAAAACATTTTTTTACACTCGTACTTCTGAGAATCATACATTTGTACAAAGCAACAATTTTTTTGTTATATAAGAAGGAATGGTAAGTTGGGAAGTAAGGGAATTGTCTATTTCGTTTAGAGATGGTTAAACGAGCGTAAATTATTAACGAAAAATATGAGGAGTCGACGACCGGGAGTCTTAGGGGGTACTTAGGATGGCGAAGCACTTAGCTGTCATCGAGGCCTCCAAGTGGAGTGGGCTTACAAGGAGCAATTCAATTGGCAATTCGGTCCTTAGTTTTCAAGGACTTTTGGACAAAATACTAGGCCAAGGAAATATTTAATAGTAAAAATTATTACAGGAAGATGGTCCGGGAGCGATAAAAGAAAAAACCCAAATAGTAATTATAGTATTTATCCAAAGTTTTGCCTGTTTTACAGGGCATCATCAGGCCTAAAACTAATATAATGTAAGAAAGAGAATTGATAATGTGAATTAAAAGCAAATTGTGAATATTATTATTTAGTTATTGAAAATTATGTACTTTCTGTAATTTACTTTTTTTTTTTTTTTTTTTTTTTTTTTTATATTACTGTAATTCAACAGGTGGGTAGGTAAAACCCCTAGGTTTTTTTTTATATAAATTTTCACACATTTTACTATTTTTTACCAAATCCGGACGTTCCAAATTCCTTTTGTAAAAAATATTATTCATTTGGTTTTTGTTTTCCATTTACATGTTATTTCTGAAACATATTATAGCGTTACCAAGTTTTTTATACATGGTGTCGTTTATTTGGTGGGTAGAATTTGAAGAGAAAACGGATAACTCGGACGAGGAAAAAGTTTGTATCCATTGTGGTTCATAAGGGTTCCACACAGAAAAAGAAAAACTGAACAACTTAAATGACTTCCCTTATTGTGAAGCCCAATATATTGTTTTCTGATATCTTTGCTAATAATTGTAATATATATTTTTATATAGACAACGAATTTCTTTAATTTTTAATTTCTTTGGTCAAAGGTATGAGTTACGGTAAATCGCATAATAAGTATAGTTTGTATTCTTAATTTATAGCAATATAAAATAAAACATTGTTTACAGAGCAATAGCAACACATCCTTAAGTTACTTCCACTCTTTATAAAAATTTAGACTTAGATAATCTTACTTATATATAATTTATTTATTAGCTTATTAAAAGCGCTATCAATAACGTGTCTACTAAGTTTAAAAAAAAAAGGTCTGGTTTTAAACTAATAAAACCAGACCTTTTTTTTTTTTTTTAAGGAAGTCATGATTTTTGTTTAATTGATAAAAAGCCACAACTAAGAAACTTTTAAATTAAATAATTCTAAATTGCAGCATAGTGAACTAGATTAAACTTTCTTCATTGAAGAGTTGAATTTGTCTTTGTCAAAATTATTTGAAAGGAAGGGAGCGGGTGGGTCGTTCTCAATTTATAAATAATACTTTTTATTTCGGACAAAACTTTTTTATTCTAGTGAACCTATTGAACTGTCGATTCTTCTATTTAAAAAAAAAAAAACTTCCTTGTTGAGATCTGCAACAAAATTAATATTTTATCTAAATTCATTTATTTAAAATTTCATTAGTGAATTTTATTATTTTTTAAAAGATAGTTTTATTTGCGATACTCTCATTGAATATTTTATTTTACACAATTTTATAAATGAAGAACATGTGATCGTAAACCACAAATACCACTGCTGAAAATAATTATAATTATAAAATTTAATTGAAATACTTAATATTTCTGGTAAAGATAATTTTGTTATCATTGCGAGGATTATTATGCATTATTTTTAAACTTTCTTATTTTTCGTAGAAGTATTTCATGTTTAATCTAAATTTTTTTTTATGGCTCATGTTTAATTTATTATTTTTTTTTTATAGCTAAAGTTTAGCTTCTATATTTAATAGTTAAAATTGAAGCTCTACTCTCACAAATTCAACTCTTTACTCAATTTATGGCAATTGATTTTGAGAAATATCCAGATATACCGTTCTTTTTTTTTTCAGCCTATCTATGAGAACTTAGATGATGTTAAATATCTCAATAAAGTTTTACATTTTCCTTAGTCTAATATAATCTGAGATGGTAAGTTCAAAAGTATGTTTGTTTAACGTAGACTAGCCGATATTTTTCATGGGAGGTTACTAAAAGTTTATTATTCAGCCTTACTATTACAATTAACAGTATACATATTTAATATAAAAAAATAATAATAATATTGAAGAAAATAGCAAAGTATAAGATGTTTTTTTCATGCTCAGTTCAAATGCCTATTCATGCCCCTCCCCCCCTTAAGAAGTGAAAAACAATTAATTAAATAAAAATTAATTGGTAAAGCACTGCTACAATTATTTATAATTTTTATCAAATTTGGTTTGATCTAACTTTTCTGTGCTAAAATGTCACAGCCTGATTAACTATGCCTTGCCCTCCCCACAGTTTTGATCCTGGATACGCCCTTGCATGGTGAGTATGGGTGATATGTTCTTTATAACTTTTCATGTTCCTAAGATTATGATTAATTTATTGTACTTCTGACTATAGGAACGAACAAAGCAAGGAGCCGAATATATTTTCGGCAATAATACTCGCCGTTGAGTTTGTTAAAAATATCCCAGAGATGATTCAGATCCCAGGAAATGATTCAGCCTGTGATGGAATGCACTAACGGTTTCCTTTGAAGTGTAAACGAGATTAAAGGAAGCAAAATTTACTGGTTATACTTCAAAATGTAAACCGTTATATAAATATATATTTCTTTTCAATCTGAATGGATCGAGGTTCGCTGCAAAATATCGATTTCTATCACTCATTCGTTCCAGACCTGAGTCAGGGCGTTTTCTATCTCATATTCTTTACAAAATTTATTCGTTTCATTAAAGAATTCATTTCTATATTCTGCCTTTATCGGAAATAATATCTAATTTTATCACCAACATTTTAACTTATTTAATGCGAGAGAGACAGATCACAAACCAACTGACTTAAAAAACAAAAGTTAGTTCATATAATATCATTTTTAGTTTTTATATGGATTTAATTAACATGATTAATGTAGTTCTATTGTCTTTCAATAAAACGTTTGTCTTAATTTTAGATAAATGCATATATAAATACACATAGTTAAATTGATTGCTCTTCTGATAAAATTCCTAGCTGTATTTATAATTTGATTTATATCCAAGCAATCCAAGGTATCCTTCATACCCAGCTATACATATAGCATACCTCCTATATGTACGTACTAAATACCAATTAAAATCTTTGCAGGAGGGTACGAAAAAAAAAAATTGATTTATATCTTGATAACCTTATTAGTTTAGTGCTCGGATTATTTTAAGCCCATTTCGCACTAAGGTTCCCCAATTCATCTTTTATTAAAACTATATCCAATATTCTGATATTATTATTATTTTAAATTACATATCTAAATTTGAGGTTATATATATGTATAGTATTTAATATTTCAATGAATTCATTTATATTTTTGTTAATTATTCTAATTATCAATGTTCTTTTTTTATTTGTACAAAACTTAATAATTTGCTTCTTTTTTTTTAACTTGAAATACTATATTATTATCAACATTACAATATTGAAAATTGTAACATTTATGGCTACTAAAGTTGTTTGATGTTATCTAAAATGTTTGGAAAAAATAAATAAAATGGTAGCATATTATTGTTTTTTACATTTTAATAGATTCAAAGATTATAATATTGATGTATAATCAGTATTCAATATTATAAAAATATGTAGTGTAATATTAATAAATTTAGTTTAACCTTAGTTTAAAAAGTCATCAGTTTAACCTCATTTTGAGTAAAAATTTCATATTGATATTAAGTTAGGATTTGTGATCAGATGTATGAATCTATTTTTAAAAAATCAATGCCTCTAAAGTGTGGGTATCATGAGTTGGGGGAAAAGCTGGCTGTTAAGCGCGGTGATGAACAAATCACTTCCTTTAACGTTAAAAAAAAAAACAGTACTTCCTTACAGTACTGAACTCCTGACTTTTGATGGGTTTGATGTAGTACAGATTTTCATTTTTTTTTTATTCATTTTCATTATATATTTAAATTTTAAAAACAAAAGAAAAAAATGTGCCATAGTTCTTAAATACCGATCAATCCAAGACACATTGATAATGAAAGTGTGTCTACCAAGATATAGGGTTGTAAAATAAGTTAAGTTCGTAGCATGTTTCAATATTTCAATTTAATCCTCTCTGTTTATAAAATAATGTTTACTTGGTCAGTAATGTTTACATGTTCTAAAAAAGACTAGTTAAGGTCCTTTTATGCATCAGTTTCAACCGAGATTCCTTATCTTTAAGTGGTATTTTAATTATTCAAAACGGAAAACATAAAAAATCGTTTAATATTTTCTAAAAGGAAAATCCACTGCACAGACAGTTAACAAAATTTGGAGTGTGTATAGCGATGATGGTTTGCTCGGTTCTGAACCGGAAATTTTGACTTGGACGACGCAAAGCGCTCGGGTCGTCCTTCAGCTGTCGATGATGACCAAATTGAAGCATTGGTCAGAGATAAATACTCACTCTACGACACGGGATCTTCGCAGCGAGGCTTAACACATTTCATGCAAATGTCTTAGATCATTTGGGAGCTGCAAGATATGTTTATGGGTTCCTTACAATTTGACAGAAAATAATTTATTGTACTATATATTTTTTCCATCCACCCTATTCACCAGAACTTGACCCAAAAGAATTTCGCTTCAAAACTCTTAACTGGAAACACTTTAATTCGCTCAAGAACTGCAAAACGCACATTAGAGGAGTTCATTACCCAAAAATCTGAGAATTACTGGGAGGAGGGAATTAAAAAATTACTTGAAAGATGGCAACATGTAATAGAGCAAATTAGATAAATTGATTAAAAATATTTACTAGAATCTGAAGTTTTTATTGAAATCACCAGTAAAATGTGACGTGTCGTGTAGGAAACTGCAAATTAGCTTCCATTTTCGAATTCAATAGCAAATGTTATTGACCATCTACTAGAATCATCGTGTTATAATCAATTTTTCTAATTAATCATTTATGATATATTATTTAAAATTTTACTTATATATTTTGGTTGATTCATATTTATTTTAAAATAAAAACTATTTTATATCTATGTATGCTCATGAATTAATTTTATTAAAAAATATTCGAAAAATTATTCTGGTAAAGAGATGTCAATTAATCCATTCCATCCCTAGTGATTATTTTAGTTATTTAATTTATAGAAATTATGGAATGAGTGGCAATATATCAGTTAAGTTTTGTTGATTTTATTTCATTCTTTAATCGAAAATTTACCAAATGTATTATAAAGCCCAAGTAAATATTGTGTATCGGTTATCGATGCCGTTAAAATGAATAATGTAATATATCTAATTAAATTTATTTGTTATATTGTTATTTCTTATCTGAAAAAGTAAATAGAATAAAGAAAAATATAATCGAAGTCCTGGTCTGATTAATCAAAACTAATACTCGACATTCAAGGTGTGGCATACGACTGGTGCTTTCAAAAAAAAAAAACGGCAAGTAGTTTTGGGAAATCATTCTCGGACGGCACACTTATAGATTTGTTTTCTTTTCTTTTTTTTTTTAATGTTTTGTTTATTAAATATGAGTATGTTGAAACGTACAACTTTAAATTTCGAACGAGATATTTAATTTAGCTAGTAGATTACATATGTTCATGATGGTTAATAATAAATATTTTAAAAAAATCAGTCTGTATCTCTTGGAACTTGTCTTGTCGATTGTGCTCTTTTATGAGAATAAGTTGTCTCTCCAATTTGATAATTATCGAAAGAAAAATCTTTTTTTTTTTAAATTTATTTAATGTAATTTACAACTGTACAAAATAATACAATAAGTAAATATGTTGTATGTTTCATATACACTTGAAAATCTTGAGAAGGAACCACCCATTGGTGGTACTTCAAACATTAATTTAAATTAGAAGGTCCCGTGGCCATCTTCTTTTCAGACGCCTCGGAGGATTATCAGGGATTGTTAAGGGTGAAAGATTAAGAATTAATGGGTTAGGATGGTTAAGGAGTTTGGAATGAAAAGACGCATATCTGTTTTGGGTTAAATCTGCAACGAATGGGATGTTAAGGTCTTTGTGAATGAGTTTATTTGTAACGTAATAAGAAACATCAAGGATTTTGGATTGTTAGGATTGGATCCGGGAAGATTTTGATGGTTTGGTGGAGCCCCAGAGCTCAATTCCATATGCCCAATGTGGTCTGATTATCGTAGTGTATACTAATTTTTTTTAGTGAATGGGAAGTTTAGAGCTTTTGTCAAGTAAGTGTTGTAGCAATCGGAATCTAGGAGCAGTAAGAAAAATATAGATTTTAAAAAGAAGATTTTGAATATAGAAATTTGGAATTAATTTTGATAAAAAAAAAGAAAGATGCTAAACGTTGATATAGATATAGTTTATCGTTTATCGGAATGCTCTGTGAAGTTACTAATAATTTTTAAATTTGCTCATTATCGATATTTTCTAAATGCAATCGGTTTTCTTCAATTAAAAAAGTAATAGTAAAGCTTACTAAATGTAGCGAAGAAACATTAATAATAATATATTTGCTAAATCGAGGGAATACATCAATATTCTAATATCATAGGTTACGTAATATATATTTTTTAATACAGAGGGAAAACATTTATATTTTGATAAGGTCGATGGCTATATCCCGTTCCATCAGCAGCCTAATAAGTCAGCTAAGCTATGCATGTAACGATTATTCATTTATGATAAGACTCGGATATGTATGATATTTTGATTTGGCAGAATGATGAAGAATATTTGTTTATCATACGTGAGAGTATAATATTTCCCTTGGGTGTGATACTCGAATGCTTGCCATCTAAATTGGTCTAGTTAGTCTAGGGCAGTCCGCAGCCTGGCAACTATAGCTGTTCTCATTCTTCTCCTTATCATATTTATATTGTCCAAGTCATTGTGATCTACTTCTCATTAATGATTGCGAAGTCGAGTAGAAGTTGAGAACGTTCTCATGAGTCGGATATTGCATTGAGAATTAATAATAATTGTCGGCTGTAAGGCACATTGTTATATTTCAAGGACAGAATCAGGGACAGATCTACCGGCCAAGAAGTTTATTTAGACTGGATCAGCCGGTCGAGTCAAAGATCCTTCCACAAATACTACGGCGGTGCTCCGTTCGCTTCATCATAATGCCTTGTGAAATAAGTATTACATGGAGTTTGCGCTTTATTAAATTATATGTAATATATAACTATTTGCGTTGTTGCAACTTCTCTAATGTCCGTTTATGTATAATATTATAGGAACAGGAGTATGGATTGGATGTATCATCCTTTTTCCTGAGCCTATACTTGTTGCAGTCAATTAATTTTTAGTGATTTTTCTTTCCTTTTTTTAAAGCCAAAATGACATAAATTTCTAAACCTTATAATTTTTCATTTGGGAAGATATATGTGACAGTGATTGGCGATATCGGTATTAAATTTATGGGCTCTCCAATCTTTCATTATTATTTTTCGAAAAAAAATTTCTTTTTTTTTTTCTATTTTATTTATATTTTGACCATACAAAAAAAAGAGATGATATAATTAATTTTAATAGAACATTTTATCTTAATTTTTATAAATTATTGAACTTAAAAACTTCCAAAGATGAATATAATCTCTTCTATATTTTTCGTGCACATTTACAATCCTTAGAAGAAATTTTTATTTTTATCAACAATTTTCATCCATGTCATATATTTGTATTTACCCAATACTTGTCATATTTTCAATTTCACTATCGAAATCATATCATCCATATATATGTCGTCCTATTTACCTATTTATTTATTTTTTGACAATTAAAAAAAATAAGCTGTCACGCAATTTTAAAAGTGCATTTATCTAGTCATCCATCAGGACATAATAAATGGTCCATATGTTGTTGATTTGGCTAGAGATCTTTTCCTGTAGAAATGTTATTGGAGTTCCATCAATGGTTAGATTTTTTATATGTTTGTATCATGCCATTATATCACTTACAGAAAATTTACTTGTATATATTTCTATACAGTTGTAAATGACAATAAATAATTTTTTTTTTTTTAAAGTGCATTTTACAATTTTTAACAAGTAAAGCAATCAACATACACAACATTCAGTTTCAATCCTCCTCCACGTTCAAAGTATTGGGTCATTTCATATGAAGTGTCCCTATTTATTATTTCAGAAATTCAATGGGATTAGTTGAGTTTTTTTTGTTTACGACGTTTATGTTTACAGATCATAATTGACTGTTTAGTATGATATCAAATATAAGCATGGAGAAACGCAATTTCGAGTAAGTTTTTAAGAGTTCTCAAACTTGGACACTCGGCAACCAAAAAAAGCTAGAAACATTCACAACGGTCGGAGATCGGTGTTGTTCATAAACGGATTATTCGGCGGTGGTTTGAACATTTGGACAACCAACCCACAGGAGTACTTCCACCAGTTAATGATGCCGATGAACTAGTGGAGTAGTACCCAAAAATCTATTTGGTACCTCGTCAACTTAATAAGCAGCAACGCTTGGAGCGTTATGACTGGTTATTAGAAAAAAAATCAATGTCTCGAAAGGATAATGACGTGTGATGAAAAGTGGATTGTATAATACTAAAGGCATTGCTCAGGTCTGCGGTTAAATATCTACGATAGACCGTGACATTTACCAAAACCAAATTTGCATCCAAAATATTGATTGGTTTCTGTTTAAAAGTCAAGGACAGGAATGATTGATTTATCCCTTTTACCCTCACGTGAAACTATCACACCCACACTGTACTGTAGTAATATTATAATAATAAAATAAAAACAACCTGCGTTGGTTTAGCGAAAGGAACTCATTTTCTGATTTTAGTTTTCACAAAACTATTAATTTTGCAGTTAGGGAATTGGAAAATCCATAACACTTTGAGTAAAATCTATAGAGAATGCGGGTAAATATTTTGATATCATAAAGTTGTTTTATGTAAATTATAAGTAACCAATCCTGTTTTTTTTTTTCGTTCCCTCCATAAGAAAAGGAAAAAAGGAAAATAGGTACATGGAATCTTAGTTGAGGTTGGTATCTCGGTACAACCCCGCCGATAGCCGAGCGTTCTAAACCATTCCTGTGAAAAATCATATTTTAATTAAGTAGACATGATTACTAAATAAAACGAGAACTCCTTAACGATTTAAGCCACAATTAATATTGCACGACCCTAAAACCAAATAGAAAAAACTCTTTTATTTACTGTTTCATTAGAGTACATGCTTCTTCCCTTGAAGGTCATGTACATTCACTTATTCGTTCCTCTCGTTTCCTGTGCTTTACATTGTAATACATTAATCAAACTGGGCCCTTTTCCATATTGTATATACTTTTATATAAGACCAAATATACTCATTAGTATAAACCCATTCTTATTTTTTCATAAAAAGGACGACTATTTAGTGATATTATAGATGTTAAAAAGTATATCTATACTTACAAGTACATATGTACTTGCTAGCGAAATCTTATCAAGTAAAAACTACTATTATAATATATTACTAGAATTAGTTTTTGGGTCATTATGAAATGGGTTCAGGTCAGAATGCTTCTTTTCCGTGACTGTGATGGTGCTAGATTCACGTAATAATTATGGTCCCCCTATTCAATTCCTAATATCCTGAGGAATTGAATAGGTGGACTAACAGATTATTAGGATATTAAATTCATAAATTCAATGTTAAAATCATATTAATGTTTAATGTTAAAATTGTAGTCCCACTTTCCCTTTGCAAAAAAAAAAAAGTCAAGCAAATATTTTAATCGTTTAAGTGAGAAGAACTCAAATTACGTTAGAGCCAAACTGGAATAAAAGACTCGTAATAGTACAAGAGCCGACGACGAGAAAAAAGGCAGTTATTTGATTACTTTAATGAAAACTATGTATAATACTAGTCAGAATAGATGAGTCTGCCAAGTATAGGTAGGGGGAATAAAAAATGACGGCTGTTCAAAAACGTTAACAAAAATAATTTTTTATTTCGATCTTCACATCATTAAAACTAATAACAACACTGGAAAACCTGAGGGAACATTATTTAAAGAAGAGCCCATGTGCTAAAGTATGAGCAATAATAGAGCTATTTACGTTCAATAGTTCCCGAGGTTAAAGCTTTTTAAACAGCAACATTTCGCAAAAAAATGATGAATTTATTTTTAAAAATCTATGTTTCAAAATCATTCGAATAGAGCACTTAAAAGAAAGCTAGTTTAATGTGCTATAAAGTAGTTTATTGGATTTATCTTCATAAGAGTAGTAGTTATATGATATTTGCTCAAATAAATTGATTTATAGTTTATATTTATAACGGATAAAATGTTATGTGCAAAATTTATATTCATAAGTGAATATCATAAAAACCACTACCCTTACGAAGATACATGACAGAAACTATTTTATGACAAGTTAAATTACCTCTATTTTGAGTGCTGGAAGATACATATACTTCTCATCGTTCTTGAGATATATATTTTAAAATTTTATCAGAGTAACTAAAAAATCAGCATTTTTTGAATTTATTTCGTCAAATATTATAAAAAATTCTACAAAGAAAAATGTTAAAAACTACTTTGTTGTACATTTAACTAGTTTTGATTTGAATGCTGGCAGACATCGGTATGTCTTATGGTTTCTGAAGTACAGATTTCTATAAATAAATTTAGTAACTACTCATTTTTTATGAAATGTTGTTTTCAAAAATCTATATCTCGGAAACGATTTAACGAAAAGAGTTCTATTAGAGCTCAGATTTTAGGAAATTTACTCTTTCTTAAATGATGTTCTCTTTCGTTTTCTATTGTAGCTGATAGTTTTAAAGATATAGAGTTCCAAATAAAAAAATAACTTTTTTTTTACGTTTTGAAACACCTATTTTTTGTTCCTCTTTCTATACTTGGCAAACTCATCAATTGGTTATTGTTTTCATATAAAGAATTAAAAAATTGGGGTTAAATAATTGCCCTTTTTTTTCTTCCAGGCTCTTGTACTTTAATGACGTTACATATGAAGAAGTTAACAAAGAAAATGATATACCTTTGGCCGGATTCGACCTTTGTCTTCCCTTTAGTTTGTTAATAAGGGTGATATATGGAATTGCCATAGTTACGGTAGTTAATGGACGTAGGTGTGTTCCAAAACGTTTTTGAAATCGTTGCGAAACATTTTATATTTTTTTAAGTATTTTATAATTTATTTGTATATATCTTGTTCGGAATTTGTAATTTACCACTTCCTGACGTATTAAATCCTCCAATGTAGATTGATATAATGAAAACCTTTTTAATGGTCTTTAAAAGATTCAGCACTTTACTTACTCTCTCCTCTAGTATTGAATTCATAACATAATTCTATTTTATTTTTTGTCGGTTTTAATAAAGATAGGATTAAAAAAAAAGTTTTGATGAAATTTTGTTAAAATGTACTGATAAACATAAGAAGGATGCTACATTTTATTTGAAAAGAGTCCCTCGGTGAGAGGAGGAGTAAAAGTGGGAGCTGAAGTGGGTTGGATCCACTGAGATTAGGCCAAGGTGTAGATCGATGGCCCTACAGGCTGTAAACATTGTAACCGGATCCTCTTGTTCTTTATTCTCTCGGCTACTCGCTTATATATTTAATATCACTTACTAAATGATGCCCGTTCAGGATTCCAAAACATCTTGGGTATTTTGATACATTGATCTGTAAATGGGGTGACGGGGAGTGACAATATCCATTATAGACTTTTCATACAATGGGTCCATCTTTAAGGTCACAAGTTGGGTTTGGATATTTATATAAAGTAACTACTTTTAATCCGATTTCGTCTTTTTCTGACGTTTCTACGCAAACTCCTCAGCCATTTAAAGGGTTTAATTTTTCTAAACAAGCTGAAAAAGGTAACTTAAGCATGTGATTAAAATCAATCCTATGGTTCTGTTGTCCCTTATGGGGTAGCATTGAACTCAGCGGAACCGAACTATACAGAAGACATTGCAAGGGGTTAAAAAAAAAAACGGAAAAAAAAACACTGAATGGTATATTGTGTAGCTTACCCAGCAATATTTCTCAAGAAACACCTGAGTAGGCAGCAGGTTTTTTTTTTTGGTTTTTTTAATTTGGATAGTTACACAATATTTTTAACTATTGTGTTAAAAATACTATTACATTACGTTCTACTATTATATTTATTGAGTACTATTTTTTATAAGTTTCTTCCCTTTCCAACGGCATATTATTCATCTATATCACTACTCATATTTGTATAATTTTTTTGTCAACTTAAAAAAATATTTCTCCACTAGTTAATTAATAAATTCTTATGTATCTATTTATTATATGTAGCCATTTTGGTTGATTGCAGTAAACCTTTTTATTCATGCGAATAATGCAAAAAAATATTTCCATTGTCTCTGATTTAAAAATTTCCACTCCCATTTTAGGTTGTTAACAGTGGTAATTCGTGTGTATATCAGTTTATC
>NW_027112950.1:1186386-1188871 GCF_000696795.3 Halyomorpha halys | reverse complement strand
TAGGGATTGTTCTTATTAATATTCAAACGTATATTTTCCTTATATTTAGAGAATTTTATATTTTTCTTTTCATGGTCAAGGATAAATTTCACAAACTACTTACTTAAAATAGGTTATTAATTTTTTTTTCTTTTCCCGTTGTGTTTTTATTATCAAACTACAAATTAAATTAATTAAAAAATAATAACATGTTTTCTTAAAATTTGGATTACAGGTAATTATGTATTTGTTTTACTATTTTACATTTGTCGTATCCTTTAATTCTACCTTCAAGTCAAAAATTAGAACACTTACTGTTATTAATTTATTTTTATCTTGAATATTTCGGCGATGAATGGATTAATTAGGCAATATTGTGTTTTAATTTTTGATCCAAAGGCAGAGTTGGGGAATAATTAAGAATACGTGGCCATGTTCCCGCCTTTCCAATAGAAACTATGAGAGAGCTATACTAACCTATGAGTTTGTTAAAGGTTTTTATGTATACACTGAAAATTAAAATTTTAGGTTTTTTCAAACTTTGAATTTTCTTGTACTTTTAACAAAATCTATAATAAACATTTTATAAACCATCGGAACATCCGTATTCCTACATCCACTTACATACTTTCAAAAAATATAGTAATAATCATAAATATTGGTATTTATTATAAAACTCCACCTTTATGAACTTGATTCTATGTCTGTTAAAATAATTTTTTATTTATATTGTTAATATTAGTCCTTATGAAAACATTTACCCAAAAGTTTAAATCTGGAATCCCTCATCGTTGCGAAAATTCCTTTTTCTAAATCAAAATATCGGAGATACTTAAATACAAGATGATTTTTTATTTGAATGTTCTTGTTTTATCAAACCTATTTTTTTAATCTCTATCACAGATGTTATTCATTATATGTGTTATATAAAAATATATAAATAGTAAGATTCTTCGATCGTTTACTATTTTGTTTATTCACTCTATAGATAGTTTTAGATTATTTAATTAGAATTAAAAATATAGTAAAATTCATCTTTTAAAAAATCATAAATATTGGAGTTTATAAGACCAAACCTCTGCATGAACTTGATTCTATGTCTTTTAAAATCATTTTTTATTTTTATTGTTAATATTGGTCATAATGATTTACCTAAAATTTTAAAGCTGGAATCCCTTATCGTTACGGAAAAACCTTTTTCTAAATCAAAATATTCCAGATACGCATTTAAGACCATATCTTCGAATACAGGATGATTTTTTATTTCAATATTCTTGTTTTATTAAACCTAATTTTTGTATCTCTATCATAGATATTATTCATCATATCTGCTATCTAACAATATATAAATAGTAAGATACTTCAATCGTTTACTATTTTGTTTGCTCTATCTATGGGTAATTTTATATTACTTAATTATAACTAAAAATATAATTTAGGCCGTTAATCAAACTACCTCGTTGGAACCATATTCGTTAAAATAAATAATATTTTAATGAGAGCGGTAAGAGTTCTTTTTATAAATTGTTTACTTCTTTGCGGCCCACTTCGTCGCTCTATCGACCCTAGTCTAGCATTGACGGGATTTGAAGACAATTTTGTTATTTTTTGTTTTGCAATACTATTCAGTTTATTGTTTCATTCAACTTATTCCATGAAATTATTCATTTCATAAATTTCTTGGTTCTTTCTTTTTAAATTTGATTTTCTTATAACGTACGTGACTAATAATGGGAGAATAGTGAATAAAAATAGCAGGTCTGAATAATATAACACATAATATAATAAACAGGTGTATAGGTATAATAGTCAATCCATATATACCATGATAAATTGACTATAATTTATGAACCGATGAGTAAGATTTGTTTTAAACAATAAGACTACATAAAATAATCTGATTAACTATTACATTTAAAGTAGTTTTTTAATTAATGTTTTTAACTAGTTTACAAAGTTTACCTTTACTTCTATTATTAGTATTGTTGGTCGTTTTAATGGGTCTAAGTAATCAAAAATCTGTTTCAATATTCAATTTCCATGTACCTATTTTTTGACACATTTAAAATATCACATCTAATGATTTTATTTTCTTATATTATTTTAATCTTGTGAAAATGGAATTGATAGATATTGTTGATTGTACTACTATTTATTAATTGTTATAATATATTTATTTTAATTAACAAAATTATTGTTACGACAGTGCTTCTTTGAAATGAGAATGTTTTATATCACTCAGATGCTTTCAAACGTATTAAGATATATAAATCAATTGTTCAGGCTTCGGAAATATATAAGGAAATACTATTTTTATTATGAATCTCATTAAAATTGTAAAAAAAAAATCTATTTTTTCTATTTAAAAACTTATTTATAGCTATAATTTTGTTTTTGACTTCTGAATTTTTCACTTTTAATACGTTTTAAATTTATTTATTATGGATATTGGGGAATATCTGTGATGTTCAAAAGTATTAAAAGTGAAAATTATAATTAATTGAAG
>NW_027112950.1:1174117-1186336 GCF_000696795.3 Halyomorpha halys | reverse complement strand
ATATATAAAATTTAAATATGTTCAAACCTTACTACTTAGCTTTATTTAAGTTGAAAACTTTAAATTGTTACTTTATTATTATTTTAACCTTCCAAGATTTGTGGTTTGTTGTTCTGAATTACAAATATCAAGTGATATTAAATATATTGTGTCCACTTTTTGTATTCATCAATTGGTTTTATTTTAAATATCTTATTTTGTTTTTTAATAGTTCAAATCCTCCACAAATGACCTATAAAACCCCAAAATGGGAATGTCAAGATTCATTTCTTGGGTCTCCTGGACTGACCAAGGTGGGAATCGAAGTTATAACTTCTAAACCAAGCGCTTTTGTATTCAGGCTCCAACTCGCACTGCTATGAAAATATGTTTTGTGTTCTATTAGTAAAGATTAGGAAATATAGTTTGTTTTCGTGAAGAGAATAATAAAATATTTTTATGAAAAACGGTATTGGTATTTTATTGGAATCGTACTAAACGGAATAAAATAACAGTAGCAATATTACAATTTATTAATAGATGTATATATCATTAAGTAGATAATTAAATATGTATATAATTGGAATCTGAGTTTATAGCAGGGTACTGGAAAGTCGATTGGAAACGAACTAAATAATATAAAATTCATTATTGTGTATATAGAATTAACTGAAATTTAAAGTTATGCACTCTTAATTTTTTTTTTATACAATACTTTGCAGGGAAAGAGGAGCAGTAATTGAACTGGGCGCCAAATTTCTTAAATTATGCGTTTGAATTTGTTAGTTTAATAGTTAAAAAATATTATAAAATACTAATATAAATGTACTTTCATGTTATAATATTTTGAGGAATGTTTTTTAAAATGCCTAAGGATCATGTAAAAAGAGGGCGATGAAAATTTTAAAGCAAAATCTTTGATAATATTTACCTATTCCTAATTCTTTCTATTCATATTTTATTATATAATGAAGAATAGTACAACAGATATGAATTGTTATTTTGAGTATTACACTAAGTTTCATCTATATCTTTATTCTTTTATATCAGAGATTAATAAATTCCATTTCATTTTGATAAAGTTCCTTTGCATCAATAATTGAAGTGCCTATTATATCTTATTGTTATCGCTGTGTTAGAAGTCTTGAGTCATTACTATGGAATTGTTAAAGGCATCTTGGCTAACATCAGTGTGCTTAACTTAGTAACTGTTAGTCACGTGGTAAAGTGATTTCAGGGCGGCCTGTCTCAGGAAAATGAGTACTATGGAACAGATGATGTTAGTTATATCTTAAGGTTTTAAATACATTTTGTATTCTCTCATTGCAAAAATATGTACAATCTCGGTGAACGGTTTAGAGATACCAGTTTTGTAGTGTAAAAAC
Source organism: Halyomorpha halys (assembly GCF_000696795.3). NCBI lineage: Eukaryota > Metazoa > Arthropoda > Insecta > Hemiptera > Pentatomidae > Halyomorpha > Halyomorpha halys. The sequence goes on along the minus strand of NW_027112950.1, from coordinate 1,184,972 downwards.
TGTGTGAAACTCTTCCATATTTCCAATAATATAGTTTTTGGTCTTATCAGCATTTAATGGTTATATATCCTGATTTTTTTGACTAATGACACATCGTACAAAAAGCTTTTTCTATATAGATAAAACTTTTGGTTTTACTTTGAAATGAACAAGTTTCAAAAATATTATTTTAAATAGGATTTTTTTTTCTGCTGTGTTCTCTCCACGGACCGTTCCAAAGTTCGGAGGATCGTTAAGAATTCGATACTGTTCCAGTTATAAATGATTTGTAACTTTTATGAAAGAGACTCTGACAGAGAGGATCTAATACCTTTATGTTTTGTCCACATCTATTGTTAGTGTTGTAACTGCAAATGATCAATTAAATAAATATTTCTATTAAATTTTAATAATATAAGTATATATTATTTTTTATTTTTTTAATAATAAACGATCACAGTTTTTCAGATCTTAATTCTATTGTTGTTATTTAGAGTCCATAAAGTCCTACAGTTTCTTAGAACAATGATTTATTCTGAATTAATGTGCAAACACCTTTGACTAATCTAGTCAATTTGAAACGAAATTTGGTTGTAGTAATCGGATTCAGAATAAACTATCTATTCAATTTCCAATTGTTATTGTATATGTTTAGCTCCTTTTCTTTTTACATTAAAGTACGGTAATATTTCTTTTAATTGATTTAATATCATAAAACTATTTATAATAAACTATTATTTCATTGATAGTCCTTTACCCATTACTTGGTCTTAGTAAAAACGTGGAACTATCCCATTTTAGAGTGTTCAAATCTTTTGTACTCCTTAAGGTTCATTTATGTAATCAACATAAAGTAGTTTAAAGATTTTGCTAACTAGTAGTTAAAACTTGCTGAGTCTAGAAGTTTTCTTATCGTTGTAAAAAAAAAAAAATAATAAGTTAATGTTTTCCTAGATTACCGTTATCATTATTGATAAAGTTTCCCTAGGAAATCTTCCTAGATTGAAAAACGAGGTAAATTCAGTTTTTTCAAATATTTTCTTATTATTTTTTAGATTAAAAAAAAATGATCCCTCATTTAATAACTCCTCAAACTGATCTTGTAAAAAAACATAAACATAATTTTATTGTACAAAACATGCTGAAGTAATAAGGGGGACATTACTTACAGTACAAGAGCCCAAGAGGAGAAAGAAGGCAGTTATTTCACTTCAATTTTTAATTACATTAATGATTACTATGTATAATTACTAGTCAAAATTAATGAGTTTGCCAAACTAAATAGTTTCAACGTGAAAAAAAAAAATTATTTTTCTATTGAAATATAATATCTTTAAAATTATGAACAACACTAGAAAACCTAATAGAACATCATCTAAAGAAGAAGATTTTTTTTTTAAACCTCTTTACTTTTTATATGGTTACAGAATACAAAAAATAAAGAGTTTTGCAAAAAAAAAAATCTCATATCATGAAATATATGAAACTCGAGTTTAGCCAGAATCTCTACCGATGTTTCCTGATAAAGACCTGAAAATCAGGTCGAAACTTCGGCACGAATGAATTATTTTTTGTTTATTTGTGTTTTTTTTTTGTTTTTTTGCTGGCCGCACTCCCCGGCCATCTTTTTTACATGATAATTTAGTAATTAATAATACTAAAGCAAACGTATCTTAATAGCTATCACTTTAATTCTACTGTTTGGAAATATGATTATCTTGTATATCTTTCAATGCCTAATTCTGGATGCTTTTGAAATTAGTTAATTTATACAATAGAACATAGATTTCAATTAATGTAACATAATATAATAAATTTTAATCGAAGCTAAAACCTAATTAATTAGTGAATAATAACTATCCGAGTTTTATGTGCGTACTTTATCGTTCATTTTCTTTAGAAGTCGAATTTAGGGTCCAAATTTGTGGGGTAAAGTCTAAAAACAAAGTTGTGAACGAACGGGATTTTAAATAAATTATCTTTTGCACAGTCAGTTTTTTGTTTTATTTTCTTAAGTTCCTTATTTCGTTGTTTATTTGGTTATAAATACAAGAAAAAAAATTCATATAAAAAAAGTATATTAGTGCTAATTGATGGTAATACCTCGCTGAAGAAATAAGAGTACGTTATCTTTTTCTTTATAGTCGACTTCAAGAACCTAATTTTTTCAAATCTTAATTGTTCTTTCCAAGAAGTATACAATTTTGTCTTTTTTAATGAAAATTGCTGATGGAGATATGAGAGTACATTGACTCCTTCAAATCCAGTATTTAATTTAAACGATTGCATATATGTGTATTTGGTATTTACATTAAGGGAGTAAAGATCTATAAGACAGTCTTAGGAGGAACACAATCGCAAAATCTGGGACTTTGATTAAGTCAGTATTTTTTTTTTGTTTATTCCTTATATTTTCCTTGCTCTATCGTTTATTCGGTTGTTTATACAAAACAAAATATTTAAATAAACATTGTAGAAAGAGATGTAATTGGGGTTAGTACCTAGCTGAGTAAATTCTAGTACGTTAACCGTAACGTACTCGAATTTACTCGAAAAAGAACCGTCTTTTTTTATAACTTAATTTTAGGAGTCTATTTTTTTTTTTTACTTCTTAACTGTATTATCAAAAAATATAACATTTTGTCTTCATTAAGAACGTTGTGATAGTGATATTCGATTATATTCTAACCAATAAATACAATATATTCATATAAAAAAGGATAACGTATCTTGAATGCTAATTGGAATAATTACCTACTAGCGGAATACCAGTACTTTTTCTTTTTTTTATATAAATCTATTTAAACTGATTCTTTTTTTTTTGGTAAGTAGTATTACATTCTGACACAGATAGAAAATTTATAATAGAGATAAAATTGTGCATCGAAATCATTAAATTCAATATTTAATAAAAACCATAGCGTATATCACAGTTTCTTGGGATAAGGAAATAAAGACGAAAGCACCATCTATAGATTTGAACGGATTTGAAGAATTTTGGATTTTATACTATCATGTTTTTTTAGTGATTTAATTTGTTTTTTACTTTGTTGTACTGTGTGTTTGTTTGATATATCTGAGTACGTTAATACTTGTATTACTTATTAATACCACGTAATACGTCTTGTTTGAAAGTTTTAAGAGAAACATATTAAAAAATATGGGATGTTGTACAGTCAGTTTTTTATCTACAAAAACGTATAAGATGGAGATGTAAGGTTGTAGGGCTTAGTAATGAGCTGATCCCGAAAATGTTAATAAACACTGAACCAACGGGTAAACGCCCGAGGGGTAGACCGAAACGTAGATGGGAGGATTGCGTTAAAACTGATTTAGTAGAATAGGGTTTGGAGAGGCATCACTGGAAGGATGTATGTAGAGAGCGTTTGGTGGTATCGGCATCGAAACTTCGGGTTCGTTTGGCCTTCATTATTATTATTTATATTTTAATCAGCATGTTTTTTAAGACTTTCTACAAAATTATGCAGTCAGAAATTCTTATTTATTCCGTCTCCGTAAAGCATTTTTTTTCGAGAGTTCATTTTTTATTTACAATACGTATTCATAAAAATAACTGCTACATACATCCGTCGAGTTACGCCAGTCCAAACCCAAATCTACCTGATCAGTCATGACGCAATCCTCCCACCTATTCTTCGGCCTACCTCTCGGGTATTTTTGTGTCAAATGTCATTAGATTTTTAACATAGCAAGTTGTAATAGTGTTAAATTGATTGTACTTCAAAGTTTTAATATTAGTGAAAGAAAATCAAAATATCGTAATTGTGATTGACCTGGACAGAATAGCCTGCAAAAAAATTTTAATTTTTTTATTTAATTGTAAATTAATATTTAAGATATTCCTTGAGGATGGACGATAAGTCAGACTTTTAAGAAAATAAAAATTTTGAGACTTTAATTTGGATACATTTGTATTTATTTAAACTATAATAACCAGCCTCTAAAATGTGAAAAGATTACATATCGGGCAGTACTGTTAATTGGTTATATTTTTTAGTTATCTGATAATGTATTTCAGTAATCTTTTGTCGTTAAACTTTTTTTTCTTCCAATTTTAGTCGCTAAAGAACGATTTATACCATAATAGTTATGAGGGCTTTTAAAACTATCAACTATTTTCTTTTATTTTCTATTTATTCTTTTATTTTATTTTTATATTCTACTTTATTCTTTTATTATATGAAAATTTTCTTATATTAAAGATAAATTCTTAAATATTTTTGTCATAATTTTTTTGTCTCGAAAAATTCTTTTCTTAGACTGATTATGTGTTAATAATAATAATTGTTAAGAAATTATGTTTTAAATCTCCCTATATTTTTAATAATTTATAAATTCCGAATTCTATCATACACATAAAAATTATGTCCTGCCTATTGCGACAAATTTTTAGAATCTCTTCGAGACCTAGATGGAGATATTCGTGCAATGATTCAATCGAACATATAAAACAGCCGAACTGGAAAAAAAATTGTAAAAGGTCATCTTTTTTATTTAAACAATTTATTATTATTATAGAAGGCCCTATATAACTCAAGTTGCGATATTGATATATGTACATTTAGTGAATGTAAAGAGCTTTATGGTTTTCGTTGAAACATTAAGATATGTAGGTAGCATTGAATCTTCATAAAAACAAGCATTATGAACGGAGATTTACTTATCGAAAACTACTTTTAGTTATTTTCGCAATTAAAAAGGAAAGTATACTTCTACAATTTTCTTTTTTTTTTTTTTAGGATATTTGTATCAAAGCAGTGCCTTCTTTACTCTAATAAACTTTGAATTTAATGGAAATTTATAGAGCCTTTTCAACGAATACTGGAATGTCGTATTAAAGATGTTTGCTGAAAAAGAATAGGTTTCAATTATTCTGAAAATATTTATACAATGATGATTTTGACTGTAGGAAAATGTTCTTGGGGATTGGGACAAAAAATGTACAAAAATAGGAAAAAGACTGTTTATTAGTGTCCGAGGTTTAGCCTTAGTGGGGTTAAACGTCGGTTACTATTATCTATAAACAGCTGGAACCTACTATCACCACGTATGTCCAACTAACTAACAACCTTCCAATAATATTTGTGATAAAATGTTTAAAGAATGTTATAGAGCATTTTTATTGACTTGAGTTTATTATTTTAGATTGTGTGAATAGTTAATCGAGGTAATTAATATAAATCTGTATCGCTACAACGCTGAAGAGTCAGAAGTGCATTACTTTGTACTGATACTAGAACAGCGGTTGTGCAATGAGGGGATTTGGTCAGAATCACTCTTGACAGTCAAAGTCCAAGAGACTTATTCAAATTAAGCGTACCCACTTAATGAGGCTGGGTGGACCACGGAGGATTTTCGAACTCGTAGGTCTAACTCACGGTTACAGTGACAGAATAAATAGTTATTTGTCAGCGCTTGATTCGAATCTGATCCTTGGAATTAGTAGAACAGTGCCTTATCGCTTAGCCACTCCTCTCACCAATCAAGGTAATATTCTGTAATAATCAGTTATAGTTCAGTCAAATTAAAAAAAAATTAAACCCAAATTTAAAAATGAATACTTATGTATTGTTAATAATACCAAAAAATTATGTCCTATAATGACCCACGAATAAGGCGGATTTAGTTGCGAGGGAAAGAGGATCGTGAAGGGACAAAGAACTTATAATTCATCAATAATTCGTTTATATCTCGAAAAGGGAAAAAAAATATTATATAATATAAATGTTTCCCACAACCATGTAGTTTCTGAGATATAGAGAGAGATATTGTAAAAAATATAACAGTAAGTTATTCATGTAGTTTACTACCACTAGAAAAATAACTACGTTATAATGAGGAAAGGTGTGTGTCTGTGGTGGAAACCCAGTGTTTTTTTTCTTTTCCATTTTTCACTTATTTGTTAAAAAGTGTTGGAATTGCTCAAAATTTGTTCTATTCGAAGTTAAATTACATAAAGTGTGCTTGAAGTACCTTTACCTTTTATTTTACTAAATTGGTTTCTGAAATACGGAGCTTAACATTTTTGAAATTAAACAACTTCCTAATATATAAGCAGCAATACTAACGCTTACACGCGTTTTTTTTAACCACATTTGTCCTTACTATATCTCAGAAATTACGTGGTTTAGTGAAAAACGTTATTTAATTACGTCAGTTGGAAATTGTGTTTTTCCAAGAAAATCAGAGAAAAAAAATAAAAATCAACAACACAGTTTCATAGTTACGCTCTTCTATTCCAATTTAGACTCTTTTTTAGGGTCTAATGTATAATTACAATTGTATATCTTAATTATATTGTAATATTTCGGTCACAAATGATAAGAGAAATTATAATGAAATAGATTTATGGAAATGCAAAAACTTTTTTTTCTGATTTATATTAAAGTAAATGTATATGAAAGTAAGATTATAATATTAGTTATTATTTATGCAATGAATAATGATACCAAATAAAAAGAATAATGTATATAGGAAAAAATACGAAGGGCATTGAGATTGACCAATGAAATAAATAAATAATTAAGGCAAACATATTAATAATGAAAATTAAATACTGTTATATGTTATCTAGGAAGTTGAAGAGTAATACGTAAATTAACAGTTCGAGTAATCATTAAAATTTCGAGCTCTATTTAATCGCCAAGGATTTGTCCTACAAATATTCGGAGTTGATTTGAGATTTCTATCGGAATCGTTGAGAATATTCATTCTCTTACAAAACCTTGAAAATATTAATAATGAAAATTAAATACTGTTATATGTTATTTAGGGAGTTGAAGAGTAATACTTAAACTAGCAAGCTTATTTTTTATAAAAACATAGGCTCATTCAAGATAACTGTGTATTATTGGGCAAAACTCCACTTCAAACAGGCAATTAAGTTTTAAATATATCAAAATATAAATTGCTATATTAGAATATTTGAAGAATGGATCTTTTTTTATATATTTATTCTTGGTTTTATTTTACAATTTTAACTAATATTTATCTTATGGCTATTCATATAAATACTAAGCTATCTTTCTAATTATACATGTGCAACCCTTTTTTTATTTCTATATTATTAAGAACAATCGATTAGCGGCCCATTAATGATCGGATAAGGTCGCCTTTGTTGAGGCCAAAACATAGACATGGAGATAACGATTTGGATGCCCCATTTGTGCATCGCAGCAGTTCCGAAGGACCGATTGGACCGGTTCCCATGCCAAGATCTGTCGCCAACTATGGCCAAGTATTTGCCAGAACGGTTCGAGTAATCACTGTCATTTCTCGCTCTATTTAATCACCAAGGATATTGTTTAATTACTGTTCCAATGTCTTTAGTTTATTAATTTGCTCTTGCTCGAACCATTTTCGTGACATTATGTGTGCTCAATGTCCTCACGAAGCGGAGTAGTCAGTTAACATTTATTATTTTTAGTTATCCTTAATTGAATTATTTCTAGTTTTTAGAAAAAAAAAATAAAAACTACTACTATGTAAGTAAATGTTGTTCATCAGTGTTGTGTTAAAAAGATTATTTTTTTATTCGGTTATTTCTTATAATAAATGGTCCTAATTAGTTTGACTTTTCTGAACAGAATTAGGAATGTTCAATGTTCTTGAAAATTAATCTTCTTTAAGAAAAATTAATTTTCTGACTACATAAAGTACAAATTATACTTTCTGAAAATTATTAGATTAGCCCATTTTACATAAGACCCAGGATAGATATGTTATAAAAATTTTTCTTGCACTCAATTTGTATGAAATACAAATTGATATATCATAAGAGGCAGTTTTTTAAAATAGGTTCCTGTATCATATCTTTAATTTTGTTTATTTGAAATAATTAATCAACTCTCATCGTTATTAGTTATAAAAAATATTTAAACTATGAAAGGATTCGATAATTATCTAAATTTAATAAATAAATGTAGTCAGATAAATTATAACAGTCTGATTTCACTTTCATTGATATATATCCTGCTGTGTATGAAATATATTCCTACTTACTATTTATTTCATATGCACATTATATATGAAACGTATAGTATGGGGTAGGATTGCTATCCTGAAAAAGTATTTTTTTTTTTTTTAACTTGTAAGCATAAATTTCAGTTCAATGTTGAATGTAAAATTTATGGGCGTAACAATTTTTTTTTCTTTTAGAAACTTTTTAATTTCAAGTATTTTTTAAAAAGTTGTCTTGGTTTGATAATAAACCAATTTCTAAATTAATAATCTTATTTCAACCAAAAATAAACTCCTGATAGATTGGCTGAGATGTAAGATAGAGGATAATACAAAGATATTCCAGTTTTGATGGGATTTAATGTGCACAGGTACCAACTAGTGCTATTGAAATCATATTTTTATTATCATACTATTGTTAATATTATTAATTAAAGTTCTCCAATTTAGTAATTTTGTCTTCCTAAAATTTCATTTCTATTGTTGGCGGTTGTCTTGTCTTATTAGACGTATATAAAAATATTCGGTGTTAAGTTGAGCTTTCTATCGGAATCATTGAGAATTAATAGCGCCAAATAGAAATAATGTGATTCGGTTAGGATTGCTTAATGTTTATTAGGTTTTTGAAAAGTAACTAACGTACTTATAAAAATCCATGTATCAGTAAAAATTAGTTCTTTCTTCTGTTAATAATATTGAGGCTGGAATTAATCTATGTCTTATCAAAACTACGCAGTATAAATCATAACAGTGCATATTTTAAAATATTTATGAATATTTTAGTTTGATGTCGTAAAATCCTGGTATTAACATACAATTTTACCCTATTTATTATCAATTTTTAATATATTTATCAGTAAATTTCTTTATAATTATGAAAATAAATTAATAACACTTATTAGTCTTTAGACCGATAGTTATGATAGTTTAAGTTCAAAACCTTTTTTAATAGTCAACAATATGAAATTTTTTTGGACGTTATTTTATATTGATTCAATTTTTTAATATTGTATGTTATATCAGAATTTTAAGTATGCAAAATTAGTTCATATATCTGGATTGGAGTGACAACAGCCAGTTCCCAAATTTTATATTTAGAAAAATTAATCTAACAAAGTGGTACTGAAGGTTATACGAAACCAGAATATAAAGTTCTTATGGTCATATAAAATAAAAATGATTTAATTAAAAGTTACAGTTTTTTTTCTAAAATTTGTTAAAATTTTAATCATTGACGGAGATGATAAAAAAAGTAGAAACCGCTAAAAACATTTATTTGATGTTTCTGCTCTAAGCACAGAGCAACAGAGTTATGTTGATAACTGAAAGAATAACCGTTTTCATAACAAAAATGGAAAATAAAACATTTATTAATAAATTCAGTTTATTTTTACTTTCTTTGGTATCCATCATTACCTAATATGACTTTATGTGTTATATATTTATTCTTCTAAAATATTTGTCTTCAACCTTAGCTAATACTCTTGTTTTTGCTTTGCTTACTTATTAATTTTTTTATATATTTTATATTAATTGATTTTAATACTGTAAACTATGAGAGAAGGATCTTTTTTTAAAATAAATAAAATTAAAATTATTTTAGAGGAAGCTAATTCTAAAATACAACATTTAATCTCTTTCAGACTGATTAGAAACGTTTTTGAGGAAGTTTTAAAATTGTGTATCTATGATATAATTTTTTTTTTTCAAACATTATTTTTACTGTAAGGTTTAATTAGAATTTTTATTTAAATTATTATTATGATAAGAATTAAGTATAAAAAATATATGAATTCTTATTATTAAAAAAAGTTTAATGTATTATCAATATATTTACATATCGATCTGTTCATTCATAAATGAACAGTCTATTCTATCGTCAAACATAGCATTAATTTTTATTTTTAAAAGAATTTTTAATTTTTTTAATTTGCAATTGTTACGTTTATGGATTCTTAAATAACAACACTGAAAAGTTATTTGATATTTTAATTATGGGATGGAATAACGTTGTATATTATAATATTCCATTATATCAATTTTGTTTTAATTTTATATCTTGCATTAAAATATTTAAAAACAATAGTGCAGTTTACGGTTTAATTATCATCTTGAGGAAAATATAGAAATAACATTTCATTTATTCCAAAAGAAATCATTATCAATACATCTTCAATTTTATTTCGTTGAAAAAACTCTTGTTTGTTATAATAAACATTAGATAAAAACAAAATATTGAATAATTGTATGAATAAATATAGGAAAAATCCACTTCTAACATGAAAAGCTATTGCAATTTGGTTAGATAGACATTATTCAGCCTGTCTCAAAGCTTAATTCAAAAAACTTAACTTACGATTTTAATTTAGTCCATGATTCATTTATTTTTACTTAAAAAATGTTGATTTCGAATTTTCGTTGAAATACATGTGTTGGGGTCCACGTAGCCAAACATTCTAGTCTAGCAAAACGGTCTGTGTGTGAACAGCCTACCTTAAGAACGGATATTGGTTAGAAACTGAAGTTGCATATTTAAAACAAGTTTATGATCATGGATGTAATTGCAACTTTTTTGATTAAATTATCTGACCCGAGTGTCACTTTATAAAATTGATTTTTTTCGATTTCTCGAAAAACTCATAACGACTTTGATTAGAATCGCTATGCTTTTCTTTTCATCTAGGTCTTATCTTCACTCAAATATTTTAACAGGGCTTAAATAACGAATTTTTAAAAAAATCTTTCTCTAAAGTACTTTTAATTTTTGTTTATTTAAACAAAAAGTTCTCATTTTTAGGAATAATAGATAATAAATATATAAAAAATATATAATGAATGTTATAAATCTCTTCTAATGAATGTCTAAATATTACATACATGGTTATTACCATTTTGA